>NC_030850.1:19601302-19661480 GCF_000208745.1 Theobroma cacao
GAACTTAATGTAAATTATTAGAATACATGTTGTAGACATTGTATGTAAATTTTTAAGGAGTAATGCCAGTACGAGTTGGCAATGTATATCACTATTTTGATTCAAAGTTATGAAATATGACTTAGTGATATTAGATGGAATTATAAGTAAGATAAATAATAGGCTTGCTTGGGTTTAGTGGATTACGTCCATTGGACCCTTGCGCTGATCATGGCCCGAAATTTGGGTCATGACATTTTTAGTAAGAAATTAAATCAATTGCATTGTTTTTGAAACAAGTGCATCATGATTTTCAAGTTCTCCTTATTGATTGCTTGTTCCCTTCTTATGTTCACTCACTGAGTTTTATACTCACGTTTTTTAACTTCATGTTTTCAGATTTGGAGGCAGTTGGGACCTAAATTGAGTGTCCACATATGCTTGTCTTTTTGGTAGGTACTGTCACGACCCGGTGCTGCCTTCGAGCCCGTGACAACCTCCGCGATGTCTCGATAGACATTCATTACCCGGAATGCCAACCGAAACCTCGTAAGGCTTAATATCAGTTTTCGCACCTCCCCTGTGAGCAATAATTACTAAACATCATATTTTAAAAGATTATAAGTTATTTCCAAATCAAAACAATAAAAAAATAAAAAAAATATTTTTTGTCTCATAGGGGCATTTTGGTCATATTTCCCAAAAATTTTGAAACCTGCTGAAAATATAACGCATGGGGGAAAATACACATTTCATAACTAAAAACAAGTTTTTATGTCTAAAACATTCATTTAGAGTGAAATCGTAGCTAATAGAATAAATAAAAATATTAAATAAAATATTCTATTTTCTTATAAAACAATATTTATAAAACATTACGTGAATATTTTTACAGCGTAAAAGCAAAATAAATTCATTTATACGGTAACACAGATAACCAGAGTATGTAATTTCATTTACAATGACGTGTGGGTCCCCGAATGACCAAAGGTAACAAAGGCCGTGGACCTACAATTTTTGAATAGGTGAGTCCAATAATAACCCTTGACGTAATCAGCTATTTACTGACTATCCTAAGCTTGGAATGAGTGGAAATGAGGGTGGTGAGTTTATATAAACTCAGTAAGTAAACAAACATCATCTAAAATATCTAAAGTCGAGTAAATGGAGACAACTTAAAATAGTTCATCGTACTATGATTCATAACGTTTCAAACTCATTTCAACTAAATAAAATAAATTCATTTCAATTAAATAATCAACATGGCTTATGAATTTCTTAAAAACTTGGCTCATGCCAAAACTCATTCTCGAGGTTACCTTGATCAGAGGCATTCAACCGAGTTTGCCAAGGCTATTAAAGAAAAGACATATATCCATAAATCATATTTGTACGTTTTAAAACATAGTCGTTCCTTGGCGTTCGCTGAGTTCACCCTCACGTGATGGTTCGACGTGAAGTGAACTCTAAAGCTTTACCGCAGGAGATACCTTCCATGCCTCTCGTACCGAGGTAAAATATAACCGAATTTACCGTGCCCCTCTTTAATAGGCTGGTCCATGAAAACCCACCACTGCAGTGACTAATCAATATCTCACCAAATCAATAAAAGTTTTGACAGCATGACATGGCAATTATATTACTACCCAGCCTGTTAAGGCAATTCAAACAATTCATACAATTTCCATACAATTTCCAATTTAGCCATTCATGCCAATATCACCATAAGCCATTCAATTCAAACCATAAATTTACAACACAATCAAACAGTCTCCAATTACTCAATTTTTAAAATCATCATTCAATTTCAAAATGATTTATAAAAGTCATTTCATTTAATCACATTTTACTTATAAAACATAAGGATTTACCATTTAAACTCATTTTTTTATAAAATCACAAAAACGAATAAAAGCTACTTTAGATGATTAAGACGATAATAAGGTTACTCACAATATCGAGAATCGAGGTACTCCTAATCCCGATCTTCGGGTACAATCTCCTTACCCTTATCGAAATTTTCACCACCTAGACATAATGCACAACAAGCAATTTACTATATTTGTGCTAAACCGTTATAAAACTAATTTAGGCTCTATATGAATGCATGAAATGGGATGTGAAATGTTCAGATTATTATCTAAATACGGTGTTCTACGTAGGTTCAATTGTGTATGGGGCTGAATTGGTATTGACCTAATTCACACTATACGTCGGTTAATTGGCCAAAATATCCAATTCAACTCCAAATAAATTCATTTCACTTCCAATACTCCAAATCATCAAATATAAGCTAGATAACATGAATTATAGCAAAATCATCCTCAACATTTTCTCTTGAAAAAATTCGGCCATGGAGTGTTCATGAATAATATATGGTTTTTCATGCTTGATTTTTACACTTTACATCATAAAACAACTAAAAATACCTAAATAGCATGAAATTCATCAAAGTCCATTTTTCAATTTTTCTCTTGAAAAATTCAGCCAATGGGTGTGGGTGAAGGGCATGAAATTTCTTGCTTGTTTTCCATGCTAAACATCACCAAACAACTAAAAACACTAGAATAACATGAAATCTAGCTAAATCCAAGATCAAAACCGCTCCCCCCATGTCCGGCCAGTAAAGGTATCTTCATGAAAACTTGATTCTCAACCATGAAAAATGAAAAAGAATGCATAGGAAAGGTAGATCACAAGCTAAAATTAAGAAATTTTACCTTTACTTGCTTAATTCCTTGAAATCCACTAATTTTCCCTTGAATTTTTACTAGGGTTTGTTCTCTTCGTTTTTCTCTTTATTCTTGTCTTAGCTGACCCTGAAGAATGAAATAAGAGAGGTGTGTGCTGGTTTTTTTTTTTTAAAGGAAATATTAAAATAACTAAAGCTTGCCATGTGTCACCTTTTAATTGGTCCATTTTTAAACTTAATAATTAAGCATTCTTCCACCACCACATAAAATATCTCAATTATCCAAAGTATAATAGGTAAAATTCAAGGGCTTGACAAGTGTCATGGTGGTGCAAAATTTTAAAAATTCTAATTTTGGCCCCGTAGACATGTAAAATGACCATTTTGCCCTTATGCTCGGAAAAATGTCAGAATTAAAATTTTTAACTTCTCAAGGTCAAATTATGTTCCAATAGTCAAACTTGATCAAAATTTCATCCACCATTCCAATTTTGCCCTCGGGTGGGAAAATGACCATTTTACCCCTAAGTTATGAAAATTCCAATTTAACTCTAAATCAATTCCCAAACTCCAAATCACCATATTAAGTCATTCTAAGGTTCAATAACTCTCGAATGCATCTTAAAATCTCTATTTGGATTAGTTCAAGGCGTAAATCAACTTAATTGTACCATTAGGTACAATATTGTCTTTTACTGATTTTTGAGGCATTCAAGTATGCAAACATTCTATCAAGTACCTATACAATATCGCAAATATATTATAGAGTTTGGCTTGACAAGTACTATGGCATCTCAGTAGCGGTACCTTTACTTAAAGTCACTTCGCTGACGGTTGAGAGTCTTTTGTCTGTGTACACGTATATGTAATATAAACTACTAAGAGTCAAGTTATAAATGAAGTATGTATATGTTGGATTGATGATGATACCCTTATGAGACGGCAATGAATGACAGTACTTTCAAATAATACAAAGATGAATATTCGGTTGCTATAAAATATTACTGAAACATTCATCGTTGAGAATTACAACACATGGTTTTAAAGATGATGGATGGAATTAGGAACAGAATCTTGTAAAGAGGATTGCTTGGGCCTATTGGGCTATGCCCATTAGGCCCATGCGCCAGTCATAGCCTGAAATTTGGGCTATGACAGGAACGTCTCGAGCTCTAGTACATATAGCAAATGTCATATCAAGTGGAATGCAATCAAGCAATGAAGTAGTTGTTCCGAGCCTATGCCAACTACATGGGGATGGACATAGCCAACTTTTCTACTCTATCAAATCCTCCCATAAGCATAAGAGATAATGAGGAAGATGAAGAAGAAGAGTAGAGTCTCTCCATATTCTTACAATGACAGGGGAGTTTTCTTTTACCTTTTTTTTTTATTTTTTTAACATTGACGGCAATGTTGAATTCAAGTTTGTGGGTAGAGTTTGAAAAAAAATTTTATAAGCTATGGTTTTATTTCTTTTGAGTTATGTTTTTATTTGTTTATTTACATTTATGTTTTTAGGTTTTAATCTTATTTAATTTATTATCATTTAGTTTTCTTTATGTTTTGTTTTAAGAGTTTTAAGTTAGAGCTAGTTGTGCCAATTTTATAATGATTCCCTTATCCAATGATGAAGACTTAGTTATCTTTTTGTCTTTAGCTCTTGGATCCATCAATATCACATCATTATCACAATATCGTAGCGAGAAATTCATGTCAATAAAGTAGGAAAAAATTCATTCAACATCCAAATTTATCATAGAGCACCATCATCCACATAAGTAATTCAAACTAAAAATCATTAAAGAAAAAATGGGGTTTCACACCTTTACTTACCTCAAAAGACTAACTATTTGAATCCCATGGATTCATTAAAATGGGTTTCAATACCCATTTGTATCTAATGTTAACATCAAATATCTTAAGCATTTCCATATATTTGATGTACATACCTAGTTCATGATCTTCTTGTGCACTTATAATCCCAAATATCTCAATTGGGTTGGACGTATATCACATCCATACATAGACATAATAAAAATCTGTACCAAGCCTCCTCTTTGCGAGTTATCGCATTCTATTTGATCATTGGTGGAACATGATCCTACTTTTGCGTTATTCCATGCCTTATCAATACAATCCACTTACCGAAATTTACAATTACATCATTTGTGGTTGCGCTTCAACCAATTAGTTATTTTTTGAACTTCAAAAACAATATTCACATATATACCGTAACTATCCATGCTCACACCGTTCTATCAATCCCGCTAAAACTATCGAGGTTAATCAAATTAAACTTGCATCATCTCATCATTATTTATTAGGAGCATTGTACTCCACAAACTCATCAATGACAGCTCAAGTTCTAGGTGGCATCCATATCTACACAAGAGTGAACACTAAACTTAACACAAATGGACAAAGGATAGGTTTCCAAATAATAAGGGAATCCATGTAATCTTTCATTTGTAGGTTATGTTGTAGTTCAAAAACTAAAAACAAGACACAACATCAAAACCCTACAACTCTATTATTTGAGTTTATTTATATTTTGTACTTACAAATGTCAGAACTCACTGACACTTGGCCAATAATTGGCATATAGGATTTAAACATGTAATGGATTTTCATATTTTCTAGATATTTGAGCACACAATTACGCATTTAATTGTATTACGAGACATGGATTATGCTTATTAATATATATATATATATATATCTTTATGTGTTTGAAATGTATCTCATATTATTTTGATTATATTATTCATTTCTATTTATATGTATCTGAGGCTTGCTTGAGTCAAGTGGGATTACATACTTGGTCCTTATGCTAGTCATGGCCCAGGATTGGGTCATGGCATTAAGAAATAAGTAGCAATAGATATAATTTTGAATGTTAAATATATTTTTTATTGCAAAAGAATATTATGAAACTATGTTTTGACTCATTCTCTTCTTGTTGAATATTGGGAGTATCAATTGCATGATAATAAATTTGTAAATCAAAAAGAAAAGAATTTTTCATGAGAAAGTTTTTCAACAGTTAGAAATTGAAATTGAAAAAGTTTGTTAGCAAATTTCTATTTAAAGTCTAAGTCTTCTAATGATTTTTTTTGGAAAGATAAAGTTTCAAAATTTTAGTTAGGATGCTAAAATAGATATTTTTTATTAATTTGGAAAAGAGAGATTTGAATTCAACTATTTCACATTGAGATACATGAACCTAATAGTATTGAGTCAATTGTTACCATGTATTGTAGATAAACAATTAGCCTTTCCTAATTAAATGGGATTGAAATTGGAGAAACGCTTCCCTTGCTTCTTCCTAAACAAGAAATACATGCAATTATGTCCATGAATTGGGAAATAAATAAAATTTATAGAAGGAAACTTATTAATATGAATACACACACTCACATATATAAAAATTGCATCTTCAAATGGTTTTTACATCAAGAGAAATTTGGGTATCAGAATATAAAATGGCCCAAGCAAAAGTTTTCTCCTTTGTCCTCCTTATTGTCCTTATCATATCCATAGGTATGTCACTCTCCTTCAGTAAAAGTTTGTATTCCTTCCATTTCATTGCCATGTTTTAGTTAATGAGATAAACATAAAAGAAAAGTTTTGTAAAAAATATTTGTTTCCTTCCATTTTAAAAAAGTTAGCTTGGTTATACAACTCTTTTTTCTGAAGGAAATAAGAAAATATGTGTACTAGGAAGTCATTTATTTTGAATCATCTATGCCATTACATGGTTTATCTTTAACATCATACATACATACATAGATATATTAATTAATATTATCTATTGTATTTTTAATTCACAGATGTTATGGAAGTGGCCAGTCAAGGAAAATGTTGCAAAAATCATCCTAGCCTTGGAAAATGTGTACCGGGAAAAGATGATAATCCTGAAACTAATGGCAAATGTTGGGTGTTTTGCATCTCAGATTGTGAGAAAGGAGGCTTTTGCAAACCAATGAGCGGTGGTCATCATGAGTGTCATTGTTATTGTTGAACTTATTATTAGTATGTGAAAAAATAAAGAAAGACAAAAGTAAATGATCCATTCTCAATTTTAAATTCAATTAAATGATGTTTTCACAACTTTGTTTTTTTTTTTGTTTTTCATCTATTTTATCTATTTATTTATGAAAATAGGAAAATGATATCCACAAAATTATATTGCAATCCTTTTCACCAATTGTTAAAGAGGTTGAGTTAGCAATGAACTATCCTGCCAAACCTAATATGTGAAACACTAATTTTTCATCAAGTGGAACTTGGTAAACTTTGAATATTGATGAGCTATATTTGATTATGTCATTGCTTAAATTTTCCCAACCACTTTTCTCTAAATTTATCACTCATATAGTGTTTTAATTGTAGATGATTGATGGTTGAAAGAATGAAAGAAAAAAAATCAAAAGAATGTGTTTTTTCAAGCTAAGGCATGAACAGTCGATCCTTATGGAAAAAAGGTCAATTCGTGGAAGTGTTTAGGCTCAAAACAACTTCTAAAATGTCAAGGATTGACCGTTGGAGAAGGAAGGGTCGATCCCTACACAGCAGAACCCTTGGAATAGCTTTCAGAATCATAAGGATCGACCCCCAAAGGGTAAAGGGTCGATCTTTGCAAGTTAGAACACAAAACTAGCTTCTAAACCCGAAAAGGATGGACCTCTAAGGATTTAGGGTTGATCCCTATAGGCATGTAAGGAAAAAATAAGCCTAAAGATTGACCTTTATGGCTTAGAAGGTCGATCCCTGAAGCCCAATGAGGAAAAAAATATAAGTCCTAACTTGAGCCTCATTTCTCATTTTTCATTTCTTTAGTCTCAATTCACTTCCTATCAGCATCTAAACCCTTCCACAACCACCCTAAGCCATGTTTAGTAAGGATTTAGTGTCACGACCCAAATTTGGGGTCCATCATCAAAGTAAAGGATGTCTCATTCAACCCAAGTAACCCTTAAACAAAACTGTTAACTTGAAAATGAATATTGTTTTGATTATGACAAAATTATTCAAATTTGAATTTGCTCTACTAAAGTGATCCTTGACCAATTCTTGAAATGACTAACTCTCATACTTTGTTCTTACATGATTACAAGCTTAATTGTTTTAGTTGTGTGAATTCTTGAAGTTATTAAACTTTCGCACACTCACTTCATAAATGTCTACAAGCTTAAATGACTTAGTTGTATGAGTGTTAAACATGCTTGAATGAGTTCTCCTCATAATCTCTAAACAATTACTCCTAAGATGTTTGAAAATGCAAGTTAGGTTCACCAGTGGTGGAATTTATCTCAAGACATTCAAAGGTGTTTGATCTTCACCAAGGTTGTTTCAAGACATGAAAATCATTCTCAACTTAACATTTGATCACAAGGAAAGTATAGTTATTGAGAGTCAAGGAATATTGAAAAAACAAAGCTCAAATCGATTCTAAAGCAAGGCAAGTCAATCGAATGGCAGAATTGTTGAAAAATTGTGAAGTATAGAAAGCATAGTCGACCCTATAAGCTCCAAAGTCAACCTTACGACAAGATAGATGAAAAATCACAAAGATATGAAACCATAGTCAACCCTGACAAAGATATAGTTGACTCTAAGACAAAATTCATCCCAAACTCAAGGATTTGAAAAGCCATAGTCAACATTCAAGCCTTTACAATCAACTATACAAAGCTAGACTTCAAAATACAAGCTTTTTGGAAATGGATCGACTAAAAAGCTTCCATACTCAACTATAGATGATTGTTAGACACAAAATTCAAAAGGAAAATAGCTAGTTTCTTGCCTTACTCATCTCCAACGGCTCTAAGTGTTTGGATGAGCCCTGCAGCCAATTGGGATTGCTTAAGGCTTGATTCTAATCATGCAACAATATCATTCATGTTAAATGATTAGAGGTTTTCCTTCATCAATAAGACATCAATTATAATGAGTTATAAGTCTAATTGGATAAAGTCCATGAGATTAATATGCCTTGCAAGGAAACTGTAATGGGTTGCAGTTATGAGATTCTTATGCATTAAAACATAATCTCAAAATGTTCCTAGTCAATGTATCATTGAGACTGGACATCAATGATGCTTAGAGACTGGTATATTCTATGTTTCTTACTTTGGAAGTAAGTAATCGATCTCATAGATTGAAGTATAGAGATACTTGGAACTAGAATATAGGTTCTTGCCTAGGAGAGCAAGTTCACTGAACATGACCCTCCATGAGAAGCGCATTTGGTAATACACTCTAGTGTCTATGCAACACTTCTCATGTATCAGTTGTGTAAATACTCCCTAGACTTGAACACCAGGTTGTCTTATATATGGAGTGCTATGCTTTGATTTCATCCCTACGGGTGCCTAACCAAGGATGCCAAAACAGGATGCTTTTGGGTATAGTATGAAGCATGTGAAGGCAAATGAGTGGTTAAGATAGAAATCATCACCTCAAGTGTTTTAGAGGACATATCCTATCAGTTCTTAGTTAACATTAGCTTATTGAAGTCCTTGGCCAAGGCGACATAAAGATTATGAAAAAGGTTTCATAACTCTCTATAAAGCCAATGCTATAATTGCAGGAATAAATATGGAGGTCAATAAGAGTAAACACTGTACCAAGCATTTATCATCTTCGGGATATATGATGAGGGAATGAATTACACTGATAGATTGTACAATGAAAGGTTGTCAAAGAACCCTTTGACTCTCCCAACAATTGGGTGGCCATGATGCATTGCTAGATGTCAATCTTGGTTTATAGAATTGATTATACACTAATTGATTGAAATTTATATTAATCAATTAAGTCATTAATCAACTCCATTGCCAACATGTTGGGAACCTAATGGGTCACACACAATGATTGCATTTGAATTAAATTGGGAGAGTGATGATTTAAGTTAGACTTAAATCACATGTTAGGTAATTAACTTCTATAAACTTAATTAAAAAGGTTTAATTAAGTTTTTGGCATAATTATAAATAGTTATAACTATAAGGCCTTGATTGCAATATATAAAGGAAATTAATTATCATAGCCCAATCTCCGAGCCATGACTGACGCAAAAGCCCAATGGGCTCAGCCCACTAAACCCAAGCAAGCCTATTTATAGAATCTTATATATTAATCTGTATTCCTTAAAAATTTGAATAAGTAGCGTTCAATATAGTTTCTTTGGAAAAATTCATAAATCCCAACTATGTATTCAGAATAACATCATCAACCATAATATACATACATATATATATATTTTAACAAATGAATCTCAGCATTTCACAGCAAGTATTCATATACACGTAATCAGAACTTGACCATTAGTGGAGTGACTTTGGGCATGGTTGCTAATATTTAATGTCATGGTAAACCTACTGGGCAATGGATAGAGAGGAACACCTCGTCCTAGGATCCAATCACCTTTTTGACTCTAACAACCTAAAACATGAAGTTTAAAAAGTGAGTATAAACTCAGTGAGTAAACATAGGAAAGGAAAAGGAACGTTAAGGAAGGTTTAGAAATCATGATGCACTTAAGTTCAAACAATGCAATTTAGTTTATTTCTATTTAAAAACCCTTCATTCAAACCCTTGGTCGTTTAGTCACTTGATGATGAAAGACTCATGAACAACAAAGAAGTTGAGAAGTGAAAACTTTAGTAGAATTCAAGCAAGTCAAGCATAATAGATTGACTCTCACCGCAGCGAAAAGGCATTCTCACTGCAACAAAATTCTGGCCAGATAAAATCTAAGGGGATTTCACTACCATCACATGGGCAATATCACCATCCATCTCCCTCACCACCGTCATCATCGGCAGGTGCACACTCACCTCGCACATGCACGGTTGCATTTTGTCACATATGTACCATGTATGACATAGTATATATATATATATATATATATCAATATTATACAAAAACACATGGATTCATCACACTATCCATTTCATAACATAAAAACATTTCATAAGGGCTTGTTCCCATGCGAGTTTTTGAAGAAAAACCAATGAAACGTTTTAGGGGATTCAATCAAACATAAATGTGTATATCCCAAAACATTTTAATGCAAGTTCACTCACCTTACGATAGTGGAATATTACATCGCTATTGGTTCGGAGGTGTATCTAGCTATTCCTACTTGCCGATCGCTTATTATTTCCCTCGGCACAGCACCACAGTACTCTAACTTTATCTTTGCACTTCCTAGCAATCATACAAATGCAATACCTTTAGTGTTCATCATTCCTACTTCTCTTTTTCCTTCCATCATGAATCCTTATTCAACTAACTTATATCTTGACACATTTTTACCAAAGTTGCCTTTATCCTTTACTTGCGTAATTATTTAGATTATAGATACTGACAACTTATTTATAACTCTAACACATATATTAACCTTGTCTAAGGATATTTATCAAGTTTAACCATCATTTCCACAACAATTAGCTAACATATGGCAGCAATTACAAATTTACTTCCATCAAACACTTTCTAAGTTTACATGTAACACTATTCTTATTTACATATTGCCACCAAACATAACATCAATATCCATTCATACACATCAACATCCATAACCTTTTAAGCTTTTCCTAACAACACATATATCCACACAATTCATTTCTTTTCCAACTTCCAATTAATATAATTACCTTCCAATCATACCCATGACACCACAATAACACTACATATTGCACACAATCATTCTCACCATAGTAAACCAATCATAGGCTTCAAATTATAGCATGAAGCTTACCACTTGGTTTTAGCTTGGATTTCACCCAACAAAATTCATAATTCCCTCACACCCATGGCCACCATAGCTGCCACAAAATGATTCACTCATTATTTTTCCAAGGATTTAACCAACCATGAACTTAAAACTCAAAAATCCTTACCCTAGCTTGCTTGAATTACAAAACCAAGCTTTTTCTTCCTTTCTCTCTTTTTCTTTCTTCTTCTCCTAGGGTTTAGATGTGCTGAAAATTGGGGTTAAAAGCTCCAGGTTTAGTGCCCAAGAAGTTTGGAGAAGAAAGAAGTAAGAAAAGAAAGGAAATGAGAAGAAATAAGGAACATCACATGAAAAAAATTTGATTTTCATGAACTTGACATGAAAATGGTGTTGGAAGCTTCAAGAAGAAGAAGAAAATATCTTGCTGGAGGAGATAAGGATGGTTTGGGCTAATAAAGATGAGAGTCAAAGCTTCCCTTGGAAGCTTTGACCAAACTTTATGCAAAATTATCATTTTGCCCTCTAGTTTCTTCCCTTTTTAATTGAGTCCTCCCAACACTCATTTAACTACAATTTCCTTCTATTGTCTTCTTCTATACATGTACAAAAGAAGTATAAAGTTTGTACTCCAACGTGGTGTCCCCATAATATTTAAAATATTTATTTACCCGCGCTATCTTTACTTAATAAAGACACGCGGCCCCATTAACGTCATTTTTCTCTAAAATTTTTCTCATTCTTCTTCTCCCCCAGTTAGATTGACCAAATACTCCTTCTTCATGGAAAATTTTGATATTGAATAAAATATTAATATTTTAATATTATTTTATTCCAAAAATTTCCTCTTATCTCCTTTTGTCTCCTTGGTACCCAAAATACCTTTATTAGTCACCATATCAAAGTATGAGGTATTACATTAATTTTGATTTTAATTTCCAAGGACTTAATTAAAAGAGTTTAATTAAGTAATAGGCTCGATATTATAATGTGTTATAATATTGAGGCCTTAAATGCAAAATTGAAGTTACTTTAACCTAACTATATAAGTCACCTTTTAACTATTTTTCATATGAGAGTTTTTCACAATTGAAGAAAACGCAGTTTCTGTTAGAAAAAGAAAAACATTTTATTTCTTTGCCACCATTCCCTTTATGTGAAAGAGAAAATTGCTTATGAAGCAATTTTCAAGAGAGATTCGGATAAGATTGTGGAAAAGAAGTAAAGGGCAATTGTTGTCCTCTTTGCTAGCACAAAGTATAGTTAAAAACTCCTTCCTTTGTTGAAGGTTCAAGTGCAATCGTGTGTATTACCATTTGAGGCCAAGCAGTTGATTGGCTAGGGTTTTTGTTCCTTGTGGTGTTCGCGGGATTGCTTTGGAAAGTGCCATCGTGATTACGAACTTACATGGCAAGGTAACTTTCTAAATAATATTTTATTTTGTGCTTTTATGTGTTAAATATCACTAAGGTGATCCATGGGTGGAAGCATATATCGTTGTTTAGTTACAAAAATTTTAATTTTTTTTCCGCTACGTATTTTGAGCATGCCATCCATAGTCAAACCCATCACCAACACCTCTTCAACTATGACAAGGACCGTTGGGAAGCATTTCAAAGTGAGGAAGAAGAAAGGGAAAAAGGCCAAACTCTTGAGGATCAAAGTCTTGAAAAGAAAATAGAGAAAAGCCCAACAAAACTGTAGTACCCCGTATTTTGATACGATAGCTAATAAAGTTTACGGATGCCAATTGAGGTTGATTACTGAGTTAAAAGGGTAATTCATAAGTGAACTCGTGAAATCTCGATCTCCATAGACACATAATTAGAAGTAGACACGATAATACGGACTAGGGGTAATTTCATAATTTCTCTTGGTGAGCTCCTACGAGTGGGTTTTTTTTATGCTATTAAGGTCTAAATAGGCCTAAGGAATGAATAAATAATGTGTAATGATGAAAATATGAAGAAAACTAGAAGTGACAATAATTTTCATAATAGGGGCAAAATGGTCATTTTGCACCCCGAGTCAAAATTTTAAGTTTTCATAAATCCGAGTAGTTTAGATTATTGTGGACCTTTTCATAGTGTCAAAAGAATAAAAAGATTGCACAAAAGATTGGAGAAGAACAAGTTAACTTGCTAAAGGGCATTTTCGTAATTTCTAAGGGAATTAGATAAGTTTGAGCTATAAATATCTTCTCCTTCCAGTAGCTTCTTCTTCTTCCTCCTTCCATCTCACGTTTGTTTCCCCCTCCATGGAAGCATGGTATGAAAACTTCATAACTTTCTCTCTCTAGCTCCAATTTTCATGCCTTTGTGCACCTTTTCATGAATTCCTTGTTCTCTTTCACTCTTTTACTTCAAAACCCTTGAAAAATCCCACTTTCATACTTGCCCTCACTAGTTAGGTGTTTAGAGAGAGAAAGAGAAAGAAAGCTCCCATAATAGCTTGGAAAATTTATTAGAAAAAATTTCAAAGTTACAAGCTACCAAGGTGAGTAGTGAATTAGAATTTATTTTTTTGTGTTGGGAATGATTAGTAAGTAGACTTGTGAATGTTGTAGTTGAGGTTATCCACTCATTTTAGAGTGATTAGGGTAGTGAAAATAGATAGCCATTTAAATGGCAATTGGAAGCTAGCTAAGAGAAAGCTTTAGACTTTATAAGTATGTGAATTGACAAATTGGTGATGCTAATGTGATGATAGGTTCCAACGAAGCCCCATCATCCCATTTGGACAATTAGGGAAGTTAAGGATCAGTTAAAGGCTCAAATAATACCGATGAGTGAACTGCATCTCAAAACTTGTTTTGGGAATGTGAATGAAATTGCACAAACATTTGAATGATTTATCCAGCTTTTCTTAAAAACAAGTGCCTTGGCAACAAGCCTTTGGAAATTGCCTTTATGTTGTGACATGTGGTTGGTTATGGATTTATGCACTATTACATTTTGGTGGTGTATATATATATATGTGGTGTGCATGATAATTGATATTGTGTATGATGATTATAACAGTGTGTGTGCACGATGTGGAGGGATGCACATGCCGGTGATGGCGTGGTGAGGGAGGTGGATGATGATAATGCCCATGTGCACAATGTGGGGGGATGTACCTGATGGCACCGACTGTGCACTATGTGGGGGGATGCACACAATGACTCTGGCTATGTGCACAATGTGGGGGGATGCACATGATCTGGGTGTGATGATGGTGATATTGGTGTTTATCTATGCATTTATGCATATCTATGTTTATGAAATGAAAGCTCATGAATATGATATATGATTGAAATGCATGTGAAATTTGATATGTTAAACTTTGGGAATTTATATGTGTTTCATGTTGCATTTGTCATGTGAACAAGGTGGCCTTTTCTTGAAGGAATGGGGAATTTTTACTGGTGCCCTATTTCTCGCTGTAGCAAGATTCATTCTCACTGCAGCGAGAAACTCTCGGGTTTCGAGGGTTTCACCGACATGGTTCTCGCTGCAGCGAGAAAGTTTGTGTTTTATGGCATGAATCTCGCTGTAGTGAAAAACTTTCTGTTTCGCTTAGTATCTTGATCGATTGCTGCACTATTTTCCACTTCTTTGGTACCATAGTTGAGCATGGACTTCTAACATTAAGGAATAAACAAATTAAGTTTAAAATGAGGGGTTTGGTGAGAAACCCTCGGCTAGTTGATAATTTAAGTCAAATGTCGCTGCAACAAGAATGCCTTTCCACTGCAGCGAGGACCCGTCGTCTACTTGACTTGATTTGCATGAATGTTATTAAAGTTTTCATTCTTCAAATCTTTTGTTGAGCATGGACCTTTTACATTAAGTGATTTAATCAATTGAGGTTTTCTTGAGGGGTTTTCATAAGCACTAAATTAAATTGCATTGTTTTTGAAACAAGTGCATCATCATTTCCAAATTCTTCCTATTGATTGCTTGTTCCCTTCTTATGTTTACTCACTAAGTTTTGTACTCACGTTTTAAAAATTCATGTTTTCAGATTTGCAGGTAGTTGGGACCTAGATTGAGTCACACACATATGCTCGCCTTCTTGGTAGATACTATGACATCTCAGTAGTTGCACCTTCACTATGGTCACTCCGTTAGAAGTCTAGAGTCCTTTTCGTTGAACATATGTGTAAAACTCGACTCTATAAACACATGTCATGACATACATGTACTGAGTAGCATGTTATTATGCTAGGAAAGCACCTAAGAATAGACGAAACCCGGTATCGTACCTAACGGTACACTTGAGTTGATTTAACCTTGAACTAGTTCAAATAGGAATCGTAGGATGAAATTTAATATTTTATAGTCAAGAAATGACTAAAAATGATTGTTCAGAGTTCAAAGGTTCATTAGGGGTAAATTTGGAAATTTTGATGTTTAAGGGCAAAATCGTAATTTTGCCACCCACGGACAAAATTTGAGATTTTGAGAGAATTTAGATCAAATTTGACAAATTGGGGAATGGTATGAGTATAAGGGATGAAAAATACGTCTATGGGCAATTTTTGAATTTTTTGGGTAAAAATGTAATTTTTGACTTTTACGGGGGCAAAAGTGTAAATTTCAAAAATTACTCCATCGAGACTTTGGATAAGTCTGAGAATTTTATCTAAGCTATGGATATGTGGGACAAGTGTATCGTGAAAATTTGGAAACAAATGGATGAATTTTTAAAAACGGACCAACGGGAAAGTGACACGTGGCATTTTTTTAATGATATAATATTATTTTAATGAAAAGTCAGCCCATTTAAACCCCATTTTAAGTGCTGGCCGGCCATAAGGGAGAACAAGAGAGAAAATAGAGAGGAAAGGAAGAAAAAAAGAAAAAACCAAAGAGAAACAAGAAAATTCAAAGGGGAATTCGCGTTTTTCGCCCGTTTACTCGTCTAACAGTAAGATTTTTCGACTTTAGCTTGATTTCTACCTTTCTTATGCCTTTGTTTCCATTTAGCATGCTTGAGGAGAGAGATCTAAAAGTGACATCAAGGGCTGGACGAAATTCTAGGGGAGAGATTTTGAAATTTTTAGGTTTTGATTTTTAGTTAAATTGGTAGTTTTAGTTAGTTAAATGCCTTTAGAAATTAAATTGGGCAAGAAAGCATGAAATTTTCACAATACCCACCTTGGCTGAATATGCATTGATGTACAATGATGATGAACTGATTTTTATTCTAAGAGAAATGAAGAGAAAATGGTGAAAAATGGTTAAATGTGATAGAAAAACAAAGTGAAAAATTAACCGAGTTAATGTCCCATTTTTGGCCAAATTTTCCAAGGAAGAGAGTGAGCTGATTTTGGTGATTTTAGAGGAATATTGGCTGATAATTAATGGTTAGAAATGTTGGAGAGAGAATGGGACAATTTAGAGCTAAAATGGAGCGCGTTAGCAATTTATCGGGTAAAGTGCCAAAAATAGGTTATATCGCGTTTAAGCCATTTTTGGCTATTGCATTTCATACCATGCATTAGTATAGGATTTAAGTCAAATATATAGTGATTTAGCATTAATGTGATGAATTGAGTAAATTTTTCAATGTGTCTAGGAGGAGAGCCTTCCGATAAAGGCAAGAAAATCGTACCCGACGAGTAGTTATCAGGGCACCTAAAAAGCAATTAGTTTGTACAAACGGTGAGTAAACCTATTATTATTGTGAATTATCTAGAGTTATTTTAAAAATGCTCTTTATGTATTTTATGAAACGAAAATGAGATTAAAATAGGATTTTTGATGTTTTAGAAATAAATGTGACAAAAAAAATATATTGTGTTGATTATAAAATTGAGTAATTAGAGGTTGTTAACTGTCTTGAAAATTATATATTTTCCTATGAATGGCTTATGAGATATAAGTATATGTGGCTATATTTTGTAAGTGCATTGGAAAATTTATGTAAGCTGTTTTTACTATGCAGGCTGGATAAATAAATAAAAACCACGTTATATTGTCGAAATTTTATTAAAATTGGTGGGTTAGTCACTGCAGTGACGAGTTTTTGTGGACTGCCTATTAGAGGGGCACGGTAAACCCAGTTATATAGTTACTCCGGTTGTAGAGGCGAGGAAGGTAACTCCTGGGGTAGTATTAGAGCTCACTTCACGTCGAACCCCCACGTGAATGTGTAACTCGGCTAACGCCAAGGAACGGCTTGTTTTAAAAATAAAAATATGTTTCACATGTAAATGTTATAACAACCTTGGCGGACTCGGTCAGATGCCTCAGTCAAGGTATCCCTAAGGATTAGTTTTGGCTTGAGCCTTGTTTTTAATATAAGACATAAGCCTTAACAATTGTTTTGGTAAATTACAAATATTTTATGGTTTAAGAAATAAATTGAAAACATTATGAAATGGTTTGTGATTTGTTGTTTAAACTTGCCTCCTTGTTACTCGCCTTTAGATATTTATGATAATGTCTGTTTACTCATTGGGATTGCAAAATCTCACCCACCTCCTTTCCAAACATTTCAGGTCTGTGGTAGCTTGTAGATACACTATTTTGTCGAGGATTCTAGTTGACATCTCTACCACACAGACAGTAGGTTTCTAGCACCAACACTGGGTGTACTTTGGGCCACTTGTCATTGTAACCATTATTGTACATTATAACTTTGTAAATTTTTGTATGTGTGAATTTATTTTACTTACACGTTACAAAAGATTTCTTACACGTGTTTCTATAAATATTGTTTTATATAAAAAAATGTTATATTTTAATCAATATTTTGAATAGTGATATTTATCTATAAATCCTTTTAAAATATTTTTGTCTTTTGATTTACTTGAGCAGGAAACTACTGAAAATTGTTTAAAAACGATTGCTCACAAAAAAGGCAAGAAACTGATATGTAAGCCTTGCGGGGTTCTGATTGGCATTTCGGGTAATGAATGTCAATTGGGACGTCGCGGCGGTTATCATGAGCCCGAGGGAGGTTCCGGGTCGTGACAATATGTACCTTGATGTAAATTGTTAAGATATATATATATATATATATATATCTTAAGCAATAGACGTTTATGTTGATTAATATTGCCACTACGAGATGGCATGAATGACATTGTTTTGAATCATAAATATGAACTTATGGTTTCGATGGAAAAGTATTGGAATACTTGTTGATAAGAATTATGAAATACGGTCGTAAGAGCGAGTGATGAAATCGATGAATGGAGTCACATAAATAGGCTTGCTTGGGCTTAGTGGGATATGCCTATTGGGCCCATGCGTCAATCATGGCTCGGGATTTGGGTCGTGACAAAAACCAAGCCTTCTTGAGTTGAAACCTTCCTTGTGCTTTTACTCCAATCTTTATATCCGATCTTTATATCTATTGTAAGGCATTCTTCCTCCACTATACTAAACTAGCAAAATCCACCTCTTAGATGCACTCTTGCTATTCTTGTAAAGGTTCTAACTCATCTTTGAAAAGTTAGTCTTGGTATGTGGTTAAACCCATTAAAAACAATTGTAAAGGTTGTGCTTGCTCCTATTAATAGGCATCATGGGGTTATCGCTTGATCTTGTGAAAAAATCAATGAAAGGTTTATTGCTTGATCCCATGAAAAAGTCCTTGTAAGGGTTATCACTTGATCCCATTAAAAAGCAAGAATGCTTTTAGTGGATTGGAAATTCCTGGGTAAGCCAAAGAAGTGGATGTAGATAATTGAGAAAGTCTAACCATTATAAAATCCTTGTGTCTTGATTTACTTTTATGTCTTATGATTTATTATCAAAAACCTATTTTAGAAAAATCATTTGTTTTGTTTTAGACTCAAGTAGGAAATTTATTTTGAAGAAGGTTTGATTTTTACCTAGTGTTTTCATTTCATTAATACCTTGTTTTGCTAAATTTCATGTCAAGAAAACCTATTTCATAAATTGCTTGTAATTTTTTTTATCTTCATTTTTCACATATTGATTTGCTTCTTTGTTAAGTCTTTCTCTACGATCATTACTTATGTATTTCTTGAAATATTCTTCTTAAGTTGCTTTTATTTGATTTGCACTTAAAAAATGTTTTAAGTATTTCAAAGTGATTATTTACCTATGTTTGTTTGAGTAGACTTGATTAAAGTTTGTATATTCATCAAGGTTTTCCTTGGAACATTTCTTAGAAGTTTTCAAAATGAGTTTCTCATCTAGGATAGACTTTCAAGTCTTTATAGTTGACTATATATTTGTCTAAATAGTTCTTCAAAAGGTTTTACCTAGAATAATCACAACCATAGTCAACTATAGCAGTTCATATTTCATTCTCCAAAATTTTTAAAGTCCAATTTACCCCCGTCTACGACATTCTTGTTACATCATTCATTGAGCTAACTTTTCTAACAATTGGTATCAAAGCTTTGGTCTAAATTTCCAGGTTTAAACCCCTCGAGTAAAGATCCTTGTTATCTCCAAGACATAGCCATGAACTTCATTGTAGCAATTCTTAGTAACAAGCCAAAAAGAGATGAGAAATCAAGTGTTAGGAATTTTGAGAATATGGCGCCTGAAAAACAAGCATATTCTCATGCTTAATTTCATTAAATTTGTAATGAAAGTACATTTTGATAATAAGATGAAGAGTTTGTTTTAAGTAAGCATTCATTATCTAGTTATTAAGGCACCATGATTCTATTCAGATATTAAATTATATTTGTATGAAGAATCATACATAGGAGACATGTATTTTAATTGAATCTAAAAATTGTTCATAGCCATATAATAAAGCTAGTCACTTTATTGGTTTAAAGCTGTAGTGTCTAGATTACTTCCAATGAAACGAATGTGATTCATTTCAAGGGAATGATCAATGTCAAATCATCAATATGGTTAACTTCGAGTGATGACACTATAACATGAATTGAAATCATGTGAGAATCAAATTTAAGTTTAACCGTTACTTAAATCTTGATCTCACACTTATTCATTTCCTTATAGTATAACTGAAATCCTGATGGATAATGAACTCGTGTTTAATCTTCTTATAATATTTGATTTACCATGAGCATGATCATCATAAAGCATTGATCTAGACTTCGTATTTTGGGATTATAAACGAGATGAACATCTGGGAACATATATCCATATAATGGAGTTCATAGCATTAAATCACTTCTAGTGATTTCAAAAAAATTGGTGATTAATTTAGGCCCAGTGGATTGATGAATTAGCTATTCATCACATCTAGATACTAAGAAGATTAGATCTAGAGTATTTAATCACTAATTGGACGAAATTTGAGACTACAGGACAAAATTGACATGAAAGGTAAAATGGCAATTTCACCTTTTGTCATTAAATGGTTATGAGGGTTCACAATATAAGTTTGCAATTGGACAACTAATAATTAATATCAAGTATTGAATTATTTCTTATAATTATAGTTAATCCAAAAGCACAACCATGAATCTATGGTGGATTGATTTCATGGTTAATAAGCTTGAGTTATTTTTAATGAAATTAAAAATAATTCTGAGTTTATTGGAGCTTGGAATATCTATGTCCAAATAGATTCTCCACTTAGCTTTTTAGAATTCAACTTGTTTAAGTTGGAATGCATGTTTTAATTTGATTAATTATATTGTGTACAAAAATGGCAGCTTTAACATGTTTGTCTTAATTTAGACAAGAAAACTTGTTTGCTCTTAATTTTGACAAGAATATATGTTTGTCTTAATTTAAGACAACAAAAATATATTTTGTCTTAATCTAGACAAGAAAACATATTTGTCTCAATTTAGACAAGATAAAATATTTTTGTCTTAATTAAAGACAAGAGTTGTCTTAAATTAAGATAATGTTAGGTGGATTCTTGCAAAATGAATCTAGATATCCATGTTGATACAAAGAAACTCCATGTTTGGCTATCACTCTTTTATTTATTATTAATTCTTTCTAAATTTTGTGCTATAGATCCAGATTTTAAAGCTCTACCCTGAGTAGTAGTACCTCTACCTCTACCTTTTTCAGTCCCTATAATAGATTGTGCAAGAACAAGCAGAGGTGGTAATGCTGGCTATGCATGTACATGAATATCTCCTTGAGATGAACGACTCGAAGGGCAATCTCTAGCATAATGTCCCAATTGACCACAAGTAAAATAAGAAATGGTGTTCCTCATACATTATCCCTTATGCCTCTTCCTAAATGAAGAGTAATGGGCAGGAATAGAATGAGTCTGTAAAGTGCCTTGATGCCTAGAAAGGTGAGCTACGTGACGGTCTCGGCTAACTTCCTCCACCTTAATGTCCTTCCCCTGATGAGATGTGTGTGTACCTCTCCATTAGCCTTAACGACCTGAGGACTCCCTATGACCTTCATGGCCTCCAATCTTAGCCCTTTTAGGCCTAAGTCTATCTTTTCGATCCTATAGAACCTTAAGCTTTAATCTTTGACAATAGTTCACTACTTTAAAGTAGATAATGAACTCATGTCACACCACAACCCAATACATGATAGGTTTGGCTATGGATGGCATGCTCAAAATACGCAGCGGAAAGAAAATTAAAACTTTATAACTAAACAACAAAAACATACCTCCCCCTATGGATCACCTTGGTGATATTTAACACATAAAAGCACGAAATAAATTACTGTTTAGAAAGTTACCTTGCAAAGTAATTTCGTAATCACAATGGCACTTTCCAAAGCAATCCCACGAACACCACAAGGAGCAAAAACCCTAGCCAATCAAGTGCTTGGCCTCCAATGGTAGTACACACGATTGCACTTGAACCTTAAACAAAGGACAAAATTTTTAACTATACTTTGTGCTGGCAAAGAGGACAACAATTGTCCTTTTCTTCTTTTTCACAATTTTAGCTGAACCTCTTTAGAAAATTGCTTCATAAGCAATTTTCTCTTTCACACAAAGGGAGTGGTGGCAATGAATAAAAATGTTTTTCTTTTTCTGACAAAAACTACGTTTTCTTTAACTGTGAAAAACTCTCATATGGAAAATAGTTAAAAGGTGACTTATATAGTTAAGTTAAAATAACTTCAATTTTGCAATTAAGCCCTCAATATTATAATACATTATAATATTAGGCCTATTACTTAATTAAACTCTTTTAATTAAGTCCTTGGAAATTAAAATCAAAATTAATTTCCTTTATATTTTGCAATCAAGGGTTTATAATTATAACTATTTATAATTATGCCAAAAACTTACTTAACCTCTTTTAATTAAATTTATAGAAGTTAATTACCTAGCATGTGATTTAAGTCTAACTTAAATCGTCACTCTCCCAATTTAATTCAAATGCAATCATTGTGTATGACCCATTAGGTTCCCAACACGTTGGCAATGGAATTGATTAATGACTTAATTGATTAATATAAATTTCAATCAATTAATTTATAATCAATTCCATAGACCAAGATTGGCATCTAGCAATGCATCATGGCCACCCAATTGTTAGGAGAGTCAAAGGGTTCTTTGACAACCTTTCAATGTACAGTCTATCAGTGTAATTCATTCCCTCATCATATATCTCGGAGATGATAAGAACTTGGTACAGTGTCTACTCTTATTGACCTCCATATTTGTTCTTGCAATTATAGCATTAGCTTTATAAAGAGTTATGAAACCTTTTTCATAATCTCCATGTCACCTTGGCCAAGGACTTTAATAAGCTAATGTTAACCAAGAACTAATAGAATATGTCCTCTAAAACACTTGAGGTGATGATTCCTATCTTGACCACTCATTTGCCTTCACATGTTTCATACTATACCCAAAAGCATCCTGTTTTGGCATCCTTGGTTAGGCACCCATAGGGATGAAATCAAAGCATAGCACTCCACACATAAGACAACCTGGTGTCTCAAGTCTAGGGAGTATTTACACAACTGACACATGAAAAGTGTTGCATAGACACTAGAGTGTATTACCAAATGCACTTCTCATGGCGGGTCATGTTCAGTGAACTTGCTCTCCTAGGCAAGCACTTATATTCTAGTTCCAAGTATCTCTATACTTCAATCTATGAGATCGATTGTTTACTTCCAAAGTAAGAAAAATAGAATATACCAATTTCTAAGCATCATTGATGTCCAGTCTCAATGATACATTGACGAGGAACATTTTGAGATTATGCTTTGATGCATAGGAATCTTATAACTGCAACCCATTACAGTTTCCTTATAAGGCATATTAATCTCATGGACTTCATCCAATTAGACTTATAACTCATTATAATTAATGTCTTATTGATGAAGGAAAACCTCTAATCATTCAACATGAATGATAATGCTGCATGATTGGAATCAAGCCTCAACCAATCCCAATTGGCTGTAGGGCTCATCCCAACATCTCCCACTAGCACAAAGCAAATTGCTACCTTATCGTATGTGGATTCAATCCATCTAGCAATCGTGTCTGCATGTAGACACACTTGTGCCCTTCAATGTGGTTAATTACTTTTATCTATCTTCGTGACGTCAATGCATCACATCATGTCATATTGCTATATCTAGATCCAATGAAACCCAGGTTTTGCTTGTATGGCTCCATTGTTACATTAACAATGTTCAAAATTTTTTATTAGTTCCATGGACTAATGATCTAAGTAACTTCCTATTAGAGCCCTTTTAATAGGATGTATATGACTTTAATTATATACATGTACATAGTCCTCTTTCTTTCTTTGGAACCATTCCAAATAAACTATGTTGTATGCATCATATGCATTTGTCACTTTTCATTGTACCGTCTGCCCTTTTTAAATTTTGGCACTTTCTTTTATACACATTGCATCCCATGTAATTGTATCACCAAAGAATTGTATTCACTCCCACTAACCTCCTTTTGTGTATGAGATAAATACACTTGTACATATTATTAAATCCAACGCTTTGGATCCCATATAATTGAACAAAGTGTATAACTCCAATGAAAAACATATTTAGTAGTTCATCTCATATGAATAATACATCTTCAATGTATCTTACTAAATCCATGGAGTTCTCATACATATGATTATGCATCTCTATGCAAAATCTTCAGAGTTAGATTCCAATGTAACAATGTAATAACTAAAAAACTCCTTTTTTTAGTGTCGTCATACTCTCACTAAATCCAAGATCCTTTGTGAGAGTAATAATCAAACTCTTTTGAATTTTTTGTGATGTTACATATATACATCTCAATGTATGCTTGGAATTATATTGGTTTGGAATAATATAATTGGCTGCATATAACTTGGAGAGATATGGACCAAATCGTATCACTATATGAGTTTACTTTCTTCTTTGAACAAACTTCTCTATGTTCTATTCATAAGAAAGTTCCATTTCACATTATCTACTTTCATCTTTTGAATGATTAATTTATAAGTAAGAGTAATCTTCACTAAGATCATATCTTAATAAGAGTACTTCATGCTATATAGCTCATATGATCTTATATTTGAGTTCTCTGAACATTTCAAGGTTTCAAATTTTATTTCTTTAAGTATACAAGACAAAATCTCAATTTGGTCTTGTGTAAACTTAATGAATTAGGAACATTTTCCATAACATTTTATGTTCAATGGTTCGTATACATCTATATGTATAAGACCTTTTGAACATACCAAGTCATTCACTTTTGCATGAAAATTGATTTGGTCATATAAGAATTACTAGCTCCTTTATGATTCCCAATCAAAAGGATCTAAGTGTCTTCATACTCTAATTCTTACTTCAATGACCAAGACAAAAATGCCATAATTGAGATCATATACAATCAGTTTTCTTTACATTTATATTGAGCATTGACTTACTACTATTATTTTGTGCTTTATGTCATTACTTAAATGCATTCAACATCTAGTAACGAATACTTATGATGTTAATACAACAGTAGTAACTTCTAACTCAATCATAAACTTTGGCAAAGTAAAGGCTTCTACAAGCTTCCTCTTCTTTAACTCTGTCAAGGAAATATATATATATATATATATATATTTAGTCCCTTATTTGTCCATCTTTACCATAAAGATGTTTGAGAACATTTCCCAGTTGGTGCCATTATCATGGTTGTCTTCCTAATTCATAATTAAGGTAATATAAATTCCATCTCATGGAAGCAGACTCCTAATTATGAATTGTATTTGGTAGAGATTATGGAACAAACAACCTTTGGCTTGAGAACATTTCTCAAGTCCTGGTATCTTTAAAAGGGTTTGGTTTAGTGAGTTTGATTTGCATCCAAGATGCACCATAGTGACATATTATTAGCCATGTATATAAATTATGTCTAAATAGATAACATAAAGCAATACGTAAATATCATGCATAAACTATTTAAAACAAGGTTTTAAATTTTTAAATAGTTCTCCCACTATTTCCTACAAGATGATAACCGTCCATATCACCTTGAGAGATCTTTACTAGGATTCTCTTAGTGGGCTAGGATCCCATCCATCAAGTCATGGCCTTGAGTTTGCTCAACAAACCATGATAGGTGGATTAGGTAGGTAATTGAGCTTACCAATTATATCTCTATACAACTCCTAGATTAGCCAGGTAACAACACATTGCTTAAACATATCATATATGTTTCGCCTAGCCTTTGCCTCTAGTTTCATAATAATCAAGTTTCCAAGCATCCAGATTTTATGAAACTAGTTGAGTAAGACCCACCAATAGCTCAAACACACTCATGTAAAAGTGTGACCTTGAGTGTGCTCAACAAGTCTCTGATTAAAAAAGCAGTCAGGCTATCTTGCTATCTGGTGGAAGGCAACTTGCTCATGCGTGGCATGTGACTAAATATATAATGAAAGATTTTGTTTTCACCTTTATTAGGGTCTCATCTTTGCATGCATAGCATTTATTAAATCGTATAAAATAAATCTATCACATGCATACTGCTTTGCATTGCATAGCATAGCATTTATTAAATTGCATAAAATAAATCTATCACATGCAAACTACTTTGGATGATTATGGACTTTAACTATACTAATTTCCTAGAGCCATCAAAGGAAACTAGCTTGGTCAAACCTAGGGAATTACGTATATGAATCTTCAAAATTTGCTTGTAATCTCCTTATCCTTCTTCGCACCTTAGATCTCCATCGTCGAACTTTCCAAAATTCAATCCTTAATCTATCCTAATTCTAATTACATTTGAATATAGAAACCTCGAGTTACATTCAATGGGAGTAAGATAAGGAAAGAATTTGACAAACTGAGATAAAGAGATAAGGAAGGACATGCAAGCCCTATTTCAAAACACCAAGAATATACATTCAACCATAGCATAATCATATTGGGCCTAAGTCCATAATCATCCACATATATTCATCAATATGAATAAAACTTAAAGACATCTCTCATTCAAATTATAATCATATGAGGTATTTGAGATTAGCAATTTTCAACATTTGAATTTTGCCAATTTCAAATTTTTGGGTAACCATTTAATTTTATATATATGGAAACTTCTTTCATATATAGTAAGTATTACTAATCAAAATTAGTAATTTATCCATTCCTAATCTTCTTAGGATTAGAATTAAATTTTTATTACAAATTAAAAAGTATAACATTTTTAATTTGTGGTCCTAAACATTTTACTTACAAATTACAAATTAAAACATTTTTAATTTGTGCTCCTAAACATTTTACACAACCTATTATTAATCTTATTTAATTAAAGATTGAATGTCTATTATTACCTAATCTTATTAGGAAATAACTTAGACAATTTAATCTTTAAATTTAATGTCAAATTAGAATTATCTTCCTGTAAGAAGTCAATTCAAAACAAAATTTGTTTATAAATATTTAGACTTCCATTACTCCTAGGAATCTAATTCCTAAATTAATGTAGTCTTAAATTATTTAAATTTTGACACCCTTAAATTAAGGAATCACATTCCATAATTTACGAAATAAATTATCAATCTTTACGGAACATATTCCATAAATATTTAATTGGCTAATGAAGCTATTTTAACTTCCATAATTTTAGAAATCACATTTCTTTATTTGGGGATGTTAATGCATCATCTTTGACATCCTTAATTTTAGGAATCATATTCCTTAAATTAAATGTTTAAAAAAATCAGCATAATTATGGAACCAATTTCATAACTTATCCTCAGCCAATTAACTAATTTAATTGGTCATTTATTGGTGTAAAATTTGGACAAATTATATGTCTTAACCAAGACAGTGTCCTGCTGCAGACAGCAGAAGACATGTCCTAATTACGTGGCATTATGGTAGTGTATCTTTATGAATTTAATTACAATAAAATTTATCCTGATAGATAACTCATGGAACTATTCCAGAATAAATTTTCATGATTTTAGGAGGTGATTTGGCCATTCAAAAAATTAAAAAACCATGACCTTTATCTACAGGAGGCAAAATTGGTTTTTGAGAAATTTTGAAATTCTTTGTGACTAAAACTTAGGAATTTAATTCCTGATAAAATTTATCCTGATAGATAACTTATGGAAAAATTCCATAGTAATTTTACAGGATTTTAGGAAACATTTTTAGCTGTCAAAAAAAAATCAAAACCGTGGCTTGCTGCAGTAGAGGCAGCAACAGTTTTGACTCCACAAACTCAGTTTTATGAAGGCTTAATTCTAGGGATTTAAATCCTTAAAATTCTTGGCAAAAATTTGGATAATTTATGGAACCTTTCCGTAAAAAAATCCTCAGCTAATTGGTGCAACTAATTGCACAAATTTAGGCCTTTATTGGTTGCCAAGCCAAACAAAACCATGACTGTCACTGTTGCAAATAGCAGATGTTTTAGCCATGTTGTGGTAACTTCACCTCCACCATTAGCCGCACAAAATCACCCATCTTGAAACATTTCCAATGTGTATTGATCCCTTAATTTTCCTGCATTTTATGAAGCACTTAAGCCTCACTTTTATGGCTGAAAATGGACCAATACCATGGCTGGACAGAATCGAATTCTACCATTTAAATCACACCATAATGTCATGAGATCGAATCTTTATTTGCTAAATTAATTTGTGCATCTCATGCACATGTTAATCTGCAATATTTTGACATTAAAATAAGATTAATATTATGACAAATAAATTTTAAAATTTACAATCAAAATCTATCTAGAAATCAAAATAACTAGAACAAATTATAAAATTTTAAAACTTACTAATTTGTGTAGAACAAAACCCGAACATCTCATATTCCTTTTCAACAAGGCATTAACAACAATAGACATTAAAATGTGTTAAAATCGAACTAAGGAAGTGCTAATTCTATTTTATAGAATTATTTTATTCCAATTTTGTTATTAAATATTAGCTAAGTCCTCAATTTTCAATTATAATTTAATTATTTTTAGTTGTTTTTATAATTAGTTTATTTTTTAGTGATTTATTTTAATTTTATGTTATTCTTTTCAATTTGGTTATTATTTATTAGTTTTTATATTTTTTGTTGGATTAAAAGTGATTGGGCTTAATTTTGGAAAGTAAGGTGTTGAAAGACCTAGAATCTACTTGCATATGCTTCAGTATTTTGGCCATATCTCGAGCTACAGAATTCAAAATGATGCGATTCTTAGACCATTGGAAAGCTAAGAGACAAAGATACAACTTTTATGCAGATAAATTTACCCAGTTCTACCTCAAAAATATATAAAATTGCATCGGCAAATGGCTAGATGTACTGTGTCGGGAATGGAAATTTGTAAAGATTGATAATTGATTTTTGGGCCTCTTATTACACTTTTAAGCCCAATTAAACCCTAGGTCAGCTTAAGGAACTTTAGGTTAAGCTTATTAGTATAAATAGGATGTGTTTAACAACATTAAGGGCGACAACCTTTAGAGATTCAAGAAGCTAGAAGTTGAGGTGAAACTTGGAGATCAAGGCGGCAAATATTGTTTTGTTTTCTTCCTTGGCTTTTATTTTTCTTGTTACTTTCAATGGTTGAATTTTATACAATGTTATTTTATTTTGCAATTATGAGTAGCTAATTTTTTTTTCTAGGATTGCAATTGAACTCACATGTAATCTAAGTTTTTAATCTCTTTCTTACTTATTTTTAGTGGGATTTGAATTGTTTATTCGAATTTGTTCTTAATGCTTTTAATTACTTGGCCACCAATTAAATTGATCTAGGAACCTAAACAAACTTGGGAAAGGGAATTTAGAGTAAACTAAAATTGGGATAGCATATGATCATATTAATTAATTTGCGTATAGGATAGGGATATACCTGTAGGCCATATGTAGCCAGATTAGAGCCTGAACTTAATGAGTCTGTTTTAATTTCAATTCACATAGGGATATAGTGTTTTGGTTAAAATAGATATTTTTATAAGATGAGTCAAGAGACCCTTATAAATAATTGAGGACTCTAGGTTAGCAATTCAACCCATTGAAATAAGTTAAGGAAGAAAGGTAAGATTTAGATGAAGTGTGAGAGATATTGTAATCCTAAGCTTGTTTGATTTGATATTTTTTCAAGTTATTATTATTTTGATTTTCTTGTTGGTTTAAATTTTAGTTAATTAGTTTAGTTGATCAATTAATTTTGAGTGTTTGGATAAGATTAAATTGTTCTAATTTTAGTACGTAGTAAAATTTTAAATCAATTCTCTGTGGGATCGATACTCTACTTACTAATATATTGTCTATTCAATACGTATACTTGTATAGTGGAATTTTAATTGACAAGTTTTTGGCGCCGTTGCCGGGAAATTGTTTCTAAAATTTTTACTAATACTAATACCAAGTAATTTAGTCTTACATCAATTTTTGTTTTTCTTGTTTTAATTTTAAATTTTGATTGCTTGCAAATATCTTTGTTCATTGTATGCAAACAAGAAACAACTTGAATCTTGTTCCTTTTGATCTTGAGATAGAAAGAACTTTCAAAAGACGTCGAAGGGAGAATTTGCAAGTTGTAGCTTTAAATCAGACAATGGCTGAGGATAACAATAATAATGGCAATAATGCCATTAATCTAGTTCCCGAAGTAAATAGAGCACTACGAGATTATGTTGTTCCTCTTTTGTAAGGTTTGCACCAAAGCATTAGGAGACCTTCCATCAATGTGAATAATTTTGAAATTAAACCAGCCTACATTCAGATGATTCAGTCTTCAGTCTAGTTTGGTGGGTTACCCAGTAATGATCCTAATGCTCATTTAGTAAATTCTTGGAGATTTGCGATACCTTTAAATATAATGGAGTAACTGATGATGCTATTAGATTGAGACTGTTTCCGTTTTCTCTAAGGGATAAAACAAAAAGTTGGCTTAATTCACTGTCCAATGGATCTATCACTACATGGGAGGACTTGGCTCAAAAGTTTCTCACAAAGTTCTTCTTGCCTGTAAAGAGTGTAAAGATGAGGAACGATATCACCTCATTCACACAATTTGATGGTAAGTCCTTGTATGAAGCTTGGGAGAGGTTTAAATAATTACTGAGAAAATGTCCACATCATGGGATTCCTGATTCGTTGCAAGTTCAAACATTCGACAATGGGCTAGTTCGGACAATAAAAACCACAATCGATGTTGCTGCTGGTGGGGCATTAATGAGTAAGAATGCTACAGATGCTTATAATATGTTGGAGAAGATGGCTTCAAATAATTATCAATGGCCTTCAGAAAGGTTGGGTTCAAGAAAAGCTGCTAGAGCCTATGAAATTGATGCAATTGGCAACTTAGCTGTGCAAGTGGCTACACTGTCTAAGAAATTTGACACATTGGGAGTTCATGCAGTTAAAAATTCATTTGTAGTTTGTGAGATGTGTGGAGATAGTCATTCAAGTGATCAATGTTCATACAATTCTACATCATTACAATTTGTGGGGAACTTCAACAGGTAACAGAATAACCCATATTCTAATACATACAATCTTGGTTGGAGAAACCACCCTAACTTTTCATGGAACAACAATGCAGGGCCTTTCAATCTAAACCCCATCATGCCTCCTAGTTTTCAACAACAAGCTAGACCACCAATTCTTGAAAAAAAGTCCCAAGTGGAAGAACTTCTCTTGCAATATATGTCAAAGACTGATGCTTTAATTCAAAGCTATGGAGCCTCCTTGAGAAACCTTGAGACCAAAGTGGGACAGCTTGTAAACTCTTTCAATAATAGACCCCAAGGTGCCTTACTAAGTGATACACAAGTCAATCCCAAAGGTAAGGAACATTGTAATGCAATTACCCTTAGGATTGGCAAAGAAGTTGAAGGGGTGAGTAGAAAATCAATTGAATCTTCAAAGCAGCATGTACATGATGACAAGGCAATTGTTGAGAAAGAAATTAAAGTGGAAAAGACAGATAATGGGCAAGCTAAGAATCAAGGGGATTCTCAAGCAATTTATCCTCCACCACCATTCCCACAAAGGTTGAAAAGGCAAAAGCTTGATAAACAGTTTGAAAATTTTCTCAATGTTTTCAAGAAGCTCCATATAAACATCCTTTTTGCTGAACCTTTGGAAAACATGCCAAGTTATGTTAAATTCTTGAAAGACATCTTAACTAAGAAGAGGAAACTGGAAGATTTTGAAACAGTGGCACTTATTGAGGAGTGCAGCGTAATAATTTAGAACAAGCTTCCACCAAAACTTAAAGATCTAGGGAGTTTTTCTATACCTTGTACTATTGGTAGATTTAAATTTGCTAAAGCTTTATGTGATTTGGGTGCAAGTGTTTCAATCATGCCTTTGTCAATTGCTAAAAAAATTAGACTTAAAGAGATACAACCTACCACAGTTTCTTTGCAATTAGCAAATAGAACAATCAGGTATCCTGTTGGGATTATTGAGGATGTATTGGTTAAAGTTGGGCATCTCTACATTCCGATGGACTTCATTATGCTTAAGATGAAAGAGGAACTGGAAATTCCTTTAATCTTAGGGTGACCATTCTTGGCCACTGCAGGAGCAATCATTGATGTGAGCGAAGGCAAGATAACTTTCAAAGTTGGAGAAGAGGTAGTTTAGTTTAATATTTTAAATGCAAATAAACATCTTGGCTCTACAAATTATTGCTATAGAGTGGAGTTAATTGATGAAGGCAAAGGTGAACCTATTTCTCCACCTACAAATAAGCAAGCATCAATCTTTGAAAGTGAGCAACCACCCCGCCCATGAGACCTAAGCAGTCACCAACGGAGCATCCTCCACCACCATCTAATTGTCTTTTCAAGATTGGACAACAAGTAATGATGCTTTCTAGATCATACTTCAAGCTTTTTCCATGGAAACGCAATGAAAGATGGTGGGGTCCTTTGAAAGTACTAAAGGCTTATCGTTGTGGAATAATTGAGATTTATAGTGAGGATACGGGAACAATCAGGGTTAATGGGATAAGCCTCAGATCATATTCCGAGGATGAAGAACTGAAAAAGGGGGTGTTATAGTCAAGCTAATGACTATAAACGAGCACTTCTTGGGAGGCAACCCAAGCTCCTCAACCTTACTAATTTTCCTCTTTTATTTAATTTTTGTTAGTTTCAATTTATTTCTTGTGATCTAATTCCATTTTATGTTTCCTTTTTGTAAGTGATTGGTTAATAAAAAAATTTCAAAAAAAAAATCAACGCCATGGCCCTAAACCCTAAACCTTAAACCCTAAACAATGAGCTGAAACAGAAGGTTTCAGTGTCGTGGCCCTTAAAGGGAGAGACGCGACGCTGGATGAAGCAGACCAGGTAGGCGCTCAACCTTGAGAGCTGTGGCACTAAGTTAGGGCACAGCCCTAACCCTTTGAAAACCCTCTCATATTTTTTTTTCTTCTTCTTCGACCGCCATCCCTACTCCCATTCTTCCTCCTCCTACCAATCTCTTACCTTCCTCTGTTTTCTCTTTTTCACTCCAAGTTTTTGCATACTATTTCTACTTGGATATTTTTTATTTTCCATTTGAAAACTTGCATTCATTGCACTCTTAAGGTAAGTACTCCTCCCAACACTTGGCTTTCAATTATTTTGTGTAGAGAAAGGATAAGGTTGGTGTTAATGGCAAATTTTATAATTTTTGCACCTTGAATGAGTCCATTGTGCATGTTTGTTAATGGGTTTTGTAGACTTCCTCATGATTAATGCTTAGAGTGCCAAAAATTTTGAACATTTATGCTAATTTCTTATTACCCATATATTGAATTCATGGACTTTTTGTTTGTTGCATATATAATTGATGAATGCTTTGTTGCTGAGAGTAGATGATAGGTGGTAACGATGCGAAGGACATGCAGACTGCAGCTTCAGAGTTAGGGTAGTATTCTTTTCCTTTTTCTTTTATTTTCTTTTATCACATTGAGGATAATGTTTATTCCAAGTTTGGGGGAGTGGTTTAGAATTTTATTAGTTAATTTTTTTTTAGTTAGCTTTATTTTAAGATATGTCTTGCATATTTATTTATGTGTTGCATGTTTTATTGTGTTTCAAAAAAAATTTTGAGATAGTTGCACCTCATTCATGGTTGTCCCAATCCCAAGATGATATTTTAATTATCTTTTGATTCTTAGCTTTTGGGAAACATATAGTTATGATTTAATTTTATGTGATATTCTTGTGTTAGCTTTATTTTAGAATGTGAATTCCAATAATTTGAGTATTATACGCTTTTACTTAAATTTTTTTATGATTTAGAGAGATTTTATGTTGATGAAAAGTATAGTGAAGTCAAGAATTCTAGAATTTGTTTGATTCTCTCTTGAGGCGAAATCTTAGATAACACCTAGGATAGGAAGTGATTTAGGCCATCGTTGGACCGTTTGAGTTTTTTTGAGTCTACCCTGTTATATTTATCCTTAGTCACCCTTTTTGAGCCTAATTTACCTTTTCTTTGTAATTACATAATTATGTTAGCCTTGGCCTGTCTATTTATGTCACGACCCAAATTTCGGGCCATGACCAGTGCATGGGTCCAATGGACGTAGCCCACTAAGCCCAAGCAAGCCTATTTATATGACTTGTTCATCATTCCATCAAAAATTGCTAAAGTCACATTTCATAATTCCAACTCAAAATAATGCTAACCATTGCCAACTCATACTGGCATTACTAGTCAAAATATACATACATTGTCTAATACATACATCTTAATAATTTACATCAGGTTTGTCTATACACAACAAAAGGGATACTCAACTTCCAGCAGAGAGACTTAGGCCAAAGTTCAACTATTGGATGCCGAGATACCTACCAAGGAGACGAATCTATGAGGACACCTCGACCTAGTTACCGGCTGCCTCCTGATCTTGGTGGGTTTGTAATTGAATTTCTTTTCAAAATTTTTCCAAGCTATTATAGAAGCTCCCTTTTTCTCTCTCTTAAATACTTAGCTAGTGAGAGAAAATATGGAAGTAAGACTTTTCGAGGGTTTTAAAGTGAAAGAGTGAAAGAGCACAAAAGGTTTTATGAAACGGTCCACAAAAGCATGAAAATTGGAGCTAGTTTGAGAGAAATTATGGAGATTACAAAACAAGCTTCCATGGCGGATCAAAGAAATGTGAGATGGGAAGAAGACTAAGAAGCTGCTGGAGAAAATGATATTTATAACTAAAGCTTATCCAATCTCAACTCAAATTATGAAAATGCCCTTAACAAGTTGGCTTGTTCTCCTCCAATCCTTGGTGTAATCTTTTTACTCTTTTGACACTGGGACAAAGTCCATAATAGTCTAGAAATACTCGGGTTCATGAAAACTTAAAATTTCGACTCGAGATGAAAAATAACCATTTTGCCCCTACCTTGGAAATCATCATTATTTTTATTTCCTTCATCATTTTACCCTTATTTTCACCATTCATTTATGCCTTAGGCCTACTTAGGCCTTAATATTGTTTGAACGCCTACTTCTAAGGGCTCACTGAGAAAATGATGAAATTACCCCGGGCCATTTTTATTGCGTCTACACCTAGTTATGGGCCTATAGAGGTCGAGGTCTCACATTTTCCCCCACTAAAAGAAATTCGGTCCCCGAATTTAAATTCAACTATAAGGTAGCATACCTCTAAGCATCAAAGAGGTGTGGATATTTTATCCGCATCTCCTCCTCGGCTTCCCACGTCACTTCTTCACTGGTGTGGTTTTGCCATAACACTTTCACGGAGGCTACATCCTTTGAACGAAGCTTTTCAACTTGCCTATCCAAGATAGCCATTGGTTGCTCCTCATAGGTTAAATCATCTTGCAACTGGATGGTTTCATACTGTATTACATGAGATAGGTCTGGGTTATACTTCTTAAGCATTGAAAAATGAAATACGGGGTGAATATTCGAAAGGTCCGGTGGTAGTGCCAAACGATATGCCACTGCTCCAACTATTTCTAAGATCTCGAAGGGTTCTATATACTGAGGACTTAATTTTTCTTTCTTGCCAAACCTCATTACCCCTTTAGTTGGTGAGACCTTCAAAAATACGTGATCTCTCACTTGAAACTCTAAGTCTCTCCACCTGTTATCAACATATGACTTTTTTCTACTTTGTACTGATAACATCCTCTGATGAATCATGCATATTTTCTAAGTGGCGTCCTACACCAACTCAGGCCCCAAGGGTTTCTTTTCTCCCACCTCTAGTCATCCAATGAGTGACTTGTATCTCCGTCCATATAATGCTTCAAACGGTGCCATTTGGATGTTAGCTTGGAAACTGTTATTATAGGCAAATTCCACTAAGGGTAGATATCGATCCCATTTGACCCCAAGGTCTATTACACATGCCCTCAACATATCTTTTAATGTCTGTATTGTTCGTTCAGATTGTCCATCAGTCTAGGGGTGGAAAGTTGTGCTGAAGTCCAATTTAGTGCCCAACACTTCCTACAACTTTCCCTATAACCTACTGGTGAATTGTTCTCCTCTGTCAGATACTATAGAAATGGGGATACCATGCAGTCGTACTATTTCATCTACATAAACTCGAGCGAATTGAGTAGCCACGTACGTAGTCTTAGCTAGAAGAAAATGGGCTGAATTCGTTAACCGGTCTACTATGATCCAAATCGAGTTGCAGCCACGACTAGTTCAAGGCAAGCCCTTACAAATTCCATTGCAACATGCTCCCACTTCCATTCAGGCACTAGTAATGGTTGTAGTAACCTTGTAGGCCTTTGATGCTCGACCTTAACTTGTTGACAAACCAGGCACTTGGAGATGAACTCAGCTACATCTTTCTTAAGTCTTTCCCACCAATATACCTCTTTCAAATCTTGATACATCTTTGTAGCCCCTAGATGTACCACATAGGCTGCCATGTGCACTTCCTCCAATATTTCTCTCCTCAATCCATCATTATCGGGCACATAAAGTCTGGTTCCATACCTCAATACTCCATCTGTGCCTTTAGTAAACATTTTTCCTTTCCTTCCTTGAGGATCCTCTAAGGCCTTAGCTACAAACTCATTTTTACTTTGTGCTTTTTTAATCCGATCCATTAAGATAGGCCTCACTCTAAAATGTGCTAGTAATGCATTTGCCTTTGAAACTTCCAAATGCACACCCATGTCTCCCAAGCTATGCATCTCCCTAATCAAGGATCTCCTATCTGTGGAAATATGTGCCAGGCTCCCCATCTATTTTCGACTCAAGACATCTACCACTACATTTGCCTTACCGGGATGCTAAAGAATAGTATAATCATAATCCTTTAGCAACTCCATCCGCTTACGTTGTCTCAAGTTAAGATCCCTTTGCTGAAATATATACTTTAGGCTTTTGTGGTCCATATATATCTCGCAAGTCTCACCATACAAGTAATGTCTCCAAATCTTTAAGGTAAACACGATTGCTGCCATCTCCAAATCGTGTGAGGGTAATTTTGCTCATGCCTTTTAAGTTGCCTTGATGCATATGCAATCACCTTCCCATGCTGCATTAATACATACCCTAAACCAACCTACGATGCATCACAGAATACCGTATAACCCCTTGTGCCTTGCGGTAGGCTTAATACTAAAGTTGTGGTAAGACATGCCTTAAGCTTCTTAAAGTTATCCTCACAAGCATCTAACCACTTAAATTTTGTATCTTTACGTGTCAGCTTAGTCAGAGGGGTGACTATTTTGGAGAAGTCCTTCACAAAATGACGATAATAGCTAGCCAAACCCAGAAAGCTTCTAATCTCCATAACTTATGTTGGCCTTGGCCACTTTTCCATTGCCTCAACTTTCTTTGGATCGACTTGTACCCCCTCCTTGGATACCACATGTCCTAAGAATGCAACACTTTTAAGCCAAAATTCACACTTGGAGAACTTAGCATACAATTGATGTTCTCTCAAAGTTTAGAGCATTATCTTAAAATGCTACTTGTGCTCCTCTCGGCTCTTTGAGTAGATCAAGATGTCATCAATAAACACCACCATGAACTTGTCCAAATAGGGCTTGAACACTCGATTCATCAAATCCATAAAGGCCGTAGGGGCATTCGTAAGCCCAAATGACATCACCAAGAACTCATAGTGTCCATATCTTGTTCGAAATTTGGTCTTTGGTATATCTTCATTTTGGATCCTCAACTGATGGTACCTAGATCATAAATCTATCTTAGAGAAACATTGTGCTCCTTGTGGTTGATCAAATAAATCATCTATTCTTGGAAGGGGGTACTTATTTTTCACAGTCACTTTATTAAGCTGTCGGTAGTCAATGCACAATCTAAGTGACCCATCTTTCTTCTTTACAAATAGCATCGATGCTCCCCATGGTGAGACGCTAAGACGGATGAAGCCTCTATCCAACAAATCTTCTAACTGATCCTTAAGCTTTTTAAGCTCCGCAAGTGCCATTCTATGTAGGGGTATGGATATAGGTCTAGTGTCGGTAATCAAATCTATGCAAAATTCAATCTCTCACTCAGGCGGTAAACCTGGTAGTTCCTCGGGAAATACATCCATGAACTCATTCACTACTGACACTTGGCTTATGTCTCCAACCTTCGCTTGAGTATCCTTCACAACAGCCAAGTAACCTGAACAACCCTGTCTTAATAACCTTCTGGTATACATGACCAATATCAAATTGGTTGGAGCATTACTCCTATCCCCCTGAATACTAAATGATGGTTCATCGGGAAAATCAAATCTGACCAATTTATGATAACAATCCACGTTGGCATGGCAGGGTGATAACTAATCCATTCTCAAGATCACGTCAAAGTCTAAGGTGTCTAACACCACTAGATTCACCAAAGTGTCTTTCTCCTTGACTCGAACTACACAGGACTCATATTCCCATTCGGCCACAAATACCTCCTTTAAAGGAGTAGACACCATTAATTGTTCTTCTTTCCTAACATGATTCTTACCCAAACGAAATGCAAAACGTAGAGAAAGAAAAGAATGGGTAGCACCAAGATCAAACAATACTCAAGCATCCATATTACAAACAAAAAGAGTACTTGAGACCACTGCATTGAATGTCTGGATCTCTTGGGGTGTTAAAGCATATACCTTCGCTTGGCCCCCACCAGCTAAACTCTGATGTCAAGACCCAGATGGCCTGCTCTAAGAGGAAGTAACAGCACCTCTACCTCTCGATCTGCTAGCTTCCCGACCAAACGAGGTAGGTATTGAAGGAGTAGATGAAACTGGCTGAGCAGAGTTATAGGTAGAACCTTGCGATTGTTGAGCCATCGGGCAACTCCTCTGTAGATGTCCAAGTTGACCACACTTACAACAAACTCTCATAGTATGAAAGCATATTCCTCTATGTCATCCCCCACAAGTATTGCAACGATTGATAATTTGACTACCTTGCCTTGAATCTTGCTGCCTCCCCACACTAAAAGTTTCTGCCCTAATCCAACACTGGCACTAGTCACATCACTCCCCTTTTAGGATAACCGTAAGTCCCTCTGTGAGCCTTGATGACTAGAAGATGAAATACCACTACTGAAGTCTCTACGACCTTGAAAGCTCTCTATCTTGGACCTTTTTGCTTTATCCCTCGCAGCTTTACTCTCACTAGTCTATATCTCAATTTGCTGAGTGCAATCCACTGCTGCGAAGTAGGTATTGAAATCTCGAGATGCCACAGCCCTAAACAATGGCTCCACTAGCCCATCCACAAACCTCTGAATCTTCATCTCCTTAGTAAAAACTAGATAGGGCACATACCGAGCCAGTTACGTGAATTTGATGTTGTATTTTGACACCATCATATTGGGGTCTGTACTAATGCCTCAAACTCCCTAGCCCGTGCATTATGTACACTGAGTGGTAAGAATCGATCTAAAAAGATTGTACTGAACTCCTTCCAAGTCAACGGCGTTGCATCCCCCGACCTACCTCTATGCAAGGAGCCATACCATTCTTATGCCATGTCCTCTAATCGAAAGGCGACTAGCTCGGCTGATCTAGTGCTAAAGAATCCCAGGGCCTCACAAATTTTCTCGATCTTATCTAAGAAAATTTGAGGTTTCTTCAATGCATCAGACCCTAAAAATGATGGAGGCTTAAGCTTTAGGAAATCAGGAAAGGAAATCTCTAAATGACCCCTCTAAACCTCAAGATGTTGATGATCAGTCTGCCCTTAGGAGCTAAGGGATTCTTGTACTACAGGTCTCCCTTTCACTACCCTCTATATATCGTCCATATGAGTTGCCATCATCTCTACAACCTGATTAACTCCTTGTAGACCGCTACCAAGTCCTCGATGGTGATGCCCCTAATTGATTGTCTATCAGCATCGTCTGAAGACTGTCCCTCTTCTCGTCTACTCACAAGCGTATCTGTAACGACCCCTCTTCGATCGCTACTGACTTTCGAGACCTCCCGAAAAGACCCGCTAAGTCCCGAACAAGCCTTACTCACAATGCCTGTTAGTTCACTATATACGAACCCATTCCATATTGATACTAAAAACAATATACTCTTATACCATGATTTAAACCATAAACATAATAATCGATTCAAGCTTTAAACCATTTAATCATAAGTATATACATCGAAATTCACATTCTTCAATTATTTACTTATAACAAAATCAATATCCGTTTACAACTTAACAAACAAAGTGCTACGACTCGACCTCTAACAACGGAGCGACTCTGGATAAAATTCTATGAGATGCCTTTACCTATTTGCGATGGACCATGCACGTCGATGATTACACATTAGGCCGATCCCTATCTGCAAAAAAGGGAAAAAAGAGGGGTGTGAGTCTCACAAACTCAGTGACCATCATCTCCGTGGGTAGGGGATAAATGGGAAACAAGCAAACAGCAGATCAGTTGAATATAAAAATGTAAGATTATAAAAACAATATATTTCAAATGGGGGTTTGTGCCTTATATGAAACACTGATAATTTCTTATGCATTATAAATGTTCAAGTAATAAATCAACCAAGGTAGATAAAAATTTTCACTCTAAAACAGATCCATCACCTTATTCAAGTCAATCATTTGAAATATTGATTTAAAACAATTTTACATAAAAGATTTCCATCATCGAAATCAATTGACATTTTACTCCAATCAAATCAATAAATTTGGGCAAGCTCCCATGAAATCGAATGTTAATCAAATTTATATGTAACTCATAAGTCGCCTCGTACTCAAGGAGTTAAAAATTCATTTCACCATAAAAATAGGGGAGCTGCGAAAAAATCGTATAATTCTGTTTTCACCATGCAAAGAGATATGAGTTTGAAAACCCAAGGAGATTTGTCTCGAGTAGGAAATCAAATAAAATACGTGGTCCCGCTACCATGTAATAACATTCGGGAGCCTCGCTCCACTGGATCCCACATGCGATGGCAGTCTCCATGATGTTGGCTGACATCGGAGAATTAAGCGATCGCAACTGCGTAATCATCTGGTGGCCTAGCCACGCATACATACATCACAGGCCGTGGTCCCTAGCACTCCTAATAGCCCGTCGGCTACTCGAAGGTTCTCTAGCTAGAGCTCACTCGTGCACAAGGGTCACACTTAACCGAAGTGACAATCGGCCTATTCTCGAATCTCTCGATTTATAAAACCATTTTAAAAATCACTTTATGTCCTTGAACTCTCGTTTCAAAATTTTTTTCCAAAGCATTCAACGTAGGGTATGCTAAAATCTATCATTTTCTCAAAATATATTTATGCATGAATTTCAAAACAATAATTTGCATGGTGAATAAGCAATATAACCATGAATGCCCACTACACAAATATAAGGCACAGATTTTGAGGCAAAACAGTGCGAAGGGCTTATTTCCCGTTTTTCAAAACACTTTACATATAATTTATACATATATATATTCAAAACGATTTCTAAACATAATTTGCAACCATAATTTCCTAAGATTGCTACCAGCACATGCAATTCACAATTTTCGCTTTTAAAATAAGTCATACGTATAGGTATATATTTACGAAAATTTTAAAATTGGCACCCCCTACTCACCTCACAATAGCGGGATGTTACGTCGTTATTAGTTCATAGACGTATCTAGTTATTCCTTCCTACTGGTCGTTTGTTATTTTTCTTCGACCTGCCACCACAGTGTTCCACCATTACTTATTTCTTCTATATATTAAAATCCACTAATATATATATATATATATATATATATATATATANAATTTCTTCCTTGATTAATTGTTATAATTACTATTATCTTATTTTATTATTATTTATTATTTTTTTTATTTTTATTTTTTTACCTTTCTTTCTCTTTTCTTTCCTGTTTCCTTTTCTCTCTCTCTTTTGCTCCTCTTCCCTTATCGGTCGACGACACCTCACTTATCCCTCTCTTTCTGCTTCTTTTTCTTTTACTTCTTACTCCCTCCTTTCACTCACCAACCGACTGCACTTCTTTCCTTCTCTCTCTCTCTCTCTCTCTCTCTCTCACACCGCTGACAGCACCCCAAAACTCAGCTTCCTCTCTTTTCTTTCCTCAAAATCCAACAGCAAACTCAACTTTCTTTTCCCCTTAAAATTTACAACAAAACTCTCCTTTTTTTACTCTTTTAAGTGGCAGCACACAACCTCTCTTTTCCAGCCCTATCTTTCTCTCCAAATCAGCTTCACAACCTCTCCTACCTCCCTCAAAAATTGGCAGCACAAAGCTCCCTTTGTCCTTCATAATCCGACAGCACAAACCTTTGTTTATTCTCTCACAAACCCAACAGCACCAGCCCTTGTTTTCTCCCTTAAGCATTGGCAGCACCACTCCTTTTTTTTTCCCTCACCAGTCGGCGGTACCAGCTCTTTCTTTCTCCCTCAAAGCCAGCTTCTTTATTTCCTATTTCTTTCTTCCTTTCTCTTTTTTTCTTGGTCCTTCTCCAGCCGACCTTATCCCCATTTTGACAAGTCAATCTACTTGTCAAATATTTTAGTTCCTCTTCTACCTTTATTGATTGTATTCAGCCGGCCCCACCATCATTTCTTTTTCCTCTTTTGGTCCACTTTAGCCAGCTTAATCCTCTATCCATCCATTTTTTTCTTTTTATTTTACTTTTTATTTTTCCATTTTTTTTCTTACTCTCTCCTTACTTGGCCGGACCCCTACCTCTTCAAAGCAAATCTTAAATTGCCTTTTTCCTCATTTTGCCATTCATTTCTTCTTCTTTATCTTGCTCATTTATTTATTCTTTTATTCTTCTAGCCTTCACACCATTTCTACTTTATGTTTTACTTATTATTTCATGGTCCCATCCAAATCACATCCACTCCACTTTATTATTTCTACATTTGATTGCCATTGTACCAATCAAAGTTCATACAACTAGTTTTAATTTTTATTCTTTATTTACCATAACTTTCATCCTTATAATTTTTGTCCTTTCAACATTTATTAAATTTCAATTTTCTTCTATCTTTCTTCCTTCACGCGTGTACCACCAAAATATCAAAATTGCACCTTAACGCAGTATTACCATAATATTTAAATTTTTACTTACCTGCGCTAGCTCGATTTAATAAAATACGCGAGTCTCACTTATGTCATTTATCTCCAAAAATTCATTCGTTCTTCTTCTCCCCCACTTAAATTGATCATATAATCCTTCTTCAAACTAATTCCCTTAATTAATAAAATATTAATATTTTAATATTATTTTATTCATAAAATAATATTTTATTCTAAAATATCCTTCTCACCCGTAACCGCTCTTTGACACTTTAATTTACATCAAGTGACCCTTTGCCTTATCGATGGGGTCTTATTGGCAACTAACAAGGATACGAGGTGTTACAATCTCCCCCACTTAAATAGAATTCGTCCCCGAATTCACATTACATCAGGTTACTCATGTGACTTTACAATTGTACTTCACTTCCTTCTTCATAGGGATTTTAATCTATCCGCCTCATTTATTTTTGTTTCAACTAAAACACGTTAGGTAAGTCCCTTATCATCTTAAAAACTCAAAACCACGATACTCTTCACAATTGTCTTCTATTATCACCATGATACAAGTATGCCTTGAACTCCATTATTAATTTTTAAACATAATTCCATCTCAATCCTGCCAATTTCGATCACAATCATGGTTACTTATATATGCCCAATCATTATATGTTTACTTCATTTCGTGCTAAACTTCTCGGCATTCATTCATCTTGGTCCCATATACTATTACATAACTCAAGACACTATAAACACACCATTTTCATTCCTGTGCATATTTTCAACATTGGGAGAGGTTCAAGCCTTCAATTATTCCCACATACGTCATATTTACTTTGGTTCTAGGCAATTTAATTCATTTCAATTTTTTCGTAACGTGCACGCCTTAAGATTCACGCTTTAGCCTCATTCTTAAGCCAATGAGATTTACATCATGCAAAAAGGCAACTCACTTGCCAACCGTTAACTTTGATTGTAGTTCTTTCATTCACCATCAATTTTTTTTCATTAGTTCAATTCCTTCATGTCTCAAAGCATGACATCATTATTAACAAAGTTAAATTTCATCTTCTAAATCAACCCCTCCAAATACTTGCATTACAATACTATCACCATTTATTCTCCATTCGTGGCTCTATTGCCACATAGAAAGTTTAGCATAACCATGAAATAACACTTCTTTTACTTCTACATCTCGATCATATTATTCTATTTTTGACTATTATTCTAGAATTCTCCTTATATCCATATAGCTCCATTTCAAATGGTATATCTTGTCATTGTGCCATTTATGCAACTCATCACACATATCATGTTCAAAACCCGAATCACTTAAATAATTTTTTTATTTCATTTCCAAAGATCATATTTAATCCACGAACACTAGATTATGATCAATTTCCAAATTACTCTTTGGGCATGTAAGTTATCATTTAACTTACATTTTACCATACATCATCCCTAATATAATCCATATGAATCCACATCTCAATCACTAAATATCATTTCCATCTAGTTATAATCCGATATCCATGCATGCTTTACGATTTTATTAACCCTTCAAGTTCATCTTTATTGGATCATTGCATCTCATGTAATATCACAATTCCTAAAAGTCATCCTTGTTTCTCATTTACCTTTTATACTTCCATCGTATATGTCCTTGTTCATTTTAATATTAGTTAATCACTTAAGATTTAGATTCGTCGAGGTCATGTACACTTGCGTTTTTTTGAATTCTAATTTCCACCTTAGGGAATTCTCATTAACCAACTTCATTATCAGGATTGCCTTCAATCATCTTATACTATTCCTTTACACCAATACGCCATTATTTTCCTTTTAGCATCTACATAGTCAATGCTGGTAATTACAAAACTTGAAATAGGATTCTACTTAAGTACCTCTTAATATCATTGCCAATATCCATTTTCAAACTTACATCAAGTGACCTCATAACTTTTGCTTTCACCAATAAGCTCCCTAATAATTCCAAGTTCCACATTTCCTTATCATGTATATAAAATGTTTTAAAGTACAACTAACCATTATTCCTAACACTTGTAATTTGGTCTATTCGTTTCAAAACTCTTATACATTGTCGAACACTTAGTTACTTATTTACTCATTAATCCTTGAAACACATTCAGTTCAAAAGCATGCACTTATTCTCTGAGATATTTTAATGCATTCTCATTTATTCATACCTCAATTTGTATCCTTAAATTTCTTATATGCCACATAATTAACCTTGTCTTATTACCAACCTATTTTCCTTCAACTATATCTTAATTACAGATCTTCTTAACGGTACGGTAAATTCGTTCTGTTGTTATGCCAACCTCAAATTCCTTCACAATTTCCTCACTTGGTATTAGCATCTTTTTATATCTTAGTATTCATCTTTAGTCCACGTAATATTCCTCTTTTTACTTGCATGCCACGATATCTAAGTCCATGAAAAACCTTTTGGTTCACATAATATTCCCAAGTCATTCAAACCTCCGCATAATAATGTTCAGTATCAAGGTCAATGTCACGAATTCAACTTATAAATTTATTTTCATACTCCATACAATTTGCTCATGTGACCGAAACATGGGATATTCTTAGTGCTCTGACACTGAACCAATAGCATTGTGGTCAATCAAATAGGTCTCACTTAAAGACATCCTTTCCATATGGTATAACAAATTTTAATTTCATACTACCACGCATAGTGATTCACCCATTCTAGCGTCCACAATTCCTTTGACATATTTGCTTACTAACCTTTTACTTCACGATCACACATCAATTATAATAATCACTGATTTTTACCCTTAAGCTAATTCATGTACTTATAAGTATAACCTATAATAGGTCAAATCAATTCTTGTGATCTCACAATCACTTAATTGAAATCAAAACCAGCTCCATCTAAGCTATAATACACATATTCAACACATATTCGCATATAAAATATTTTAAAAGCCCAACACCATTTATATATGGCATAACAAGCTCAATTAACATAATGCACTTACCTCCGTGTACGTGAGTATCAATTTACACCTCCTTTAATACTTGGATTTATAAACCTCAAATGAATCTCAACAATCACCATTTATTCCAGTCAAAATATGCTTCTTATTACCATTATCGTATGTCCTCCTTTATATTAACCTCAAATACCACCCATTGTCATCAAATTTCTTCCCATTGACAATCATGGCTCAAATTTTAACTCCACCAAATGAATGAGTTATTACGGACCTATTAGTCCAGCTCCACTTTCCTCCACCCTTAGTTAGAGGGGTATATCATCACAACAACCTTTCATTAGGAACATTTGCTTAAAATCTTTCCAACAGCAGTTTGTGTCCCGAGTGGCATCTCAAACTCGGACAACAGCACTACTTATGAATTTTTACATGATGATAGCAAAAAAGGTAGGTTACTAGGAATAAGAGTTTATATAGCCTCCTGTCTATGACTTGTGCTGCAGTCACAAACCATAAACTAGACTCTACATTAACTCCGACAACTCTGTTGACTGACACAAGAATCCCTAGGACTCGACTAAACCTAGGGCTCTGATACCACCTTTGTAACGACCCCTCCTCAGTCGCTACTGGTGTCCAAGACCTCCCGAAAAGACCCGTTAAGTCCCGAACAAGCCTTACTCACAATGCCCGTTAGTTCACTATATACGAACCCATTCCATATTGATACTAAAAATAATATACTCTCATACCATGATTTAAACCATAAACATAATAATCGATTCAAGCTTTAAACCATTTAATCACAAGTATATGCATCAAAATTCACATTCTTCAATTATTTACTTATAACAAAATCAATATTCGTTTACAACTTAATAAATAAAGTGCTACGACTTGACCTTTAACAGCGGAGCGTCTCTGGATAAAATGCTACGAGATGCCTTTACCTATTTGCGGTGGACCATACACGCCGATGATTACACATTAGGCCGATCCCTGTTTGCAAAAAAAGAAAAAAAAAGGGTGTGAGTCTCACAAACTCAGTGATCATCGGCTCCGTGAGCAGGGGACAAATGGGAAACAAGCAAACAACAGATCAATTGAATATAAAAATGTAAGATTATAAAAACAATATATTTCAAACGGGGGTTTGTGCCTTATATGAAACACTGAGAATTTCTTATGCATTATAAATGTTCAAGTAATAAATCAACCAAGGTAGATAAAAATTTTCACTCCAAAACAGATCCATCACCTTACTCAAGTCAATCATTTGAAATATTGATTTAAAATAATTTTACATAAAAGATTTCCGTCATCGAAATCAATTGACATTTTACTCCAATCAAATCAATAAATTCGGGCAAGCTCCCATGAAATCGAATGTTAATCAAATTTATACATAACTCACAAGTCGCCTTGTACTCAAGGAGTTAAAAATTCATTTCACCATAAAAATAGCGGAGCTGCGAAAAATCATATAATTCTGTTTTCACCATGCAAAAATATATAAGTTTGAAAATCGAAGGACATTTTTGTCTCGAGTAAGAAAATCAAATAAAATTTGTGATCCCGCTACCACGTAATAACATCCGGGAGCCTCGCTCCACCAGATCCCACATGCCATAGCAGTCTCCACGATATTGGTCGACATCAGAGAATCAAGTGGTCGCAACCGCGTAATCATCTGGTGTCCTAGCCACGCATACATATATCATAGGCCGTAGTCCCCACCATGCCTAAACACCCATCGACGACTCGAAGGTTCTCTAGTTAGAGCTCACTCGTGCACGAGGGTCACACTTAACTGAAGTGACAACTAGCCTACTCTCGAATCTCTCGGATGATAAAATCATTTTAAAAATCACTTTATGTCCTTGAACTCTCGTTTCAAAATTTTTTTCCAAAGCATTCAACATAGGATATGCTAAAATCTATCATTTTCTCAAAATATATTTATGCATGAATTTCAAAACAATAATTTGCATGGTGAATAAGCAATATAACCATGAATGCCCACTGCACAAATATAAGGCACAGATTTTGAGGCAAAATAGTGCGAAGGGCTTGTTTCCCATTTTTCAAAACACTTTACATATATTTTATACATATATATATATATATATATATATATTCAAAATGATTTCTAAACGTAATTTGCAACCACAATTTTCTAAGATTGCTACCAGCACATGCTATCCACAATTTTCGCGTTTAAAATAAGTCATACGTATAGGTATATATTTACGAAAATTTTAAAATTGACACCCCCTACTCACCTCGCAATAGCGGGATGTTACGTTGCTATTAGTTTGTAGACATATCTTGTTATTCCTTCCTACTGGTCGTTCGTTACTTTTCTTCAGCCTGCCACCACAGTGTTCCACCGTTACTTATTTCTCCTATATATTAAAACCCACTAATATATATATATTATACTTTACTTTATTTTATTATTTTTTTTTAACCTTTCTTTCTCCTTTCTTTCCTGTTTCTTTCTCTCTCTCTTTTGCTCCTCTTCCCCAGTCAGTCTACGACACCTCACTTCTCTCTCTCTTTTTGCTCTTTTTTCTTTTCCTTCCTTCTCCCTCATTTCACTCACCAACTGGCTGCACTTCCTTCCTTTCTCTCTCTCTCACGGTCGGCAACACCCCAAAACTCAACTTCCTCTCTTTTCTTTCCTCAAAATCCAGCAACAAACTCAACTTTCTTTTCCCCTTAAAATTTACAGCAAAACTCTCCTCTTTTTACTCATTTAAGTGGCAGCACACAACCTCTCTTTTCCAGCCCTATCTTTCTCTCCAAATCAACTTCACAACCTCTCCTACCTCCCTCAAAAATCGGCAGCACAAAGCTTCCTTTGTCCTCCACAATCCGGCAGCACAAACCTTTGTTTATTCTCTCAAAAACCCAACAGCACCAGCCCTTGTTTTCTCCCTCAAGCATTGGCAACACCACTCTTTTATTTTTCCCTCACCAGCTGATGGTACCATCTCTTTCTTTCTCCCTCAAAGCCAGCTTCTTTCTTTCCTTTTTCCTTCTTCCTTTCTCTCTTTTTCTTGGTCCTTCTCCAGCCGACCTTATCCCCATTTTGACAAGTCAATCTACTTGTCAAATATTTTAGTTTCTTTTCTACATTTAATGATTGTATTCAGCTGGCCCTACCATCATTTTTTTTTCTTCTCTTTGTCCACTTTGGCCGATGTAATCCTCTATCCATCCATTTTTTTCTTTTTCTTTTACTTCTTAGTTTTCCATTTTTTTTTCTTACTCTCTCCTTACTTGGCCAAGCCCCTACCTCTTCAAAACAAATCTTAAATTGCCTCTTTCCTCATTTTGCCGTTCATTTCTTCTTCTTTATCTTGCTCATTTATTTATTCTTTTATTCTTCTATCCTTTACACCATTTTTACTTTATGTTTTACTTATTATTTCATGGTCCCATCCAAATCACATCCACTCCACTTTATTTTTTCTACATTTAATCGCCATTGTACCAATCAAAGTTCATACAACTAGTTTTAATTTTTATTCTTTATTTACCATAACTTTTATCCTTATAATTTTAGTCCTTTCAAAATTTATTAAATTTTAATTTTCTTCTATCTTTCTTCCTTCACTCGTGTACCACCAAAATATAGAAATTGCACCTTAACGTAGTATTACCATAATATTTAAATTTTTATTTACCCACGCTAGCTTGATTTAATAAAACACGCGAGTCTCATTTACGTCATCTATCTCCAAAAATTCATTCATTCTTCTTCTCCCCCACTTAAATTGATCATATAATCCTTCTTTAGACTGATTCCCTTAATTAATAAAATATTAATATTTTTACATTATTTTATTCATAAAATAATATTTTATTCTAAAATATTCTTCTCACCCGTAATCGCTTTTTGACACTTTAATTTACATCAAGTGATCCTTTGCCTTATAGATGGGGTCTTATTGGCGACTAACAAGGATACGGGGTGTTACAGTATCCGCCCTCACCGGCCTAGTGGCCCCACCACATCTACCTCACCCCCTAAGGGTGGATGCTTGTGGCCTATCTATTATTTCATTAGGAGCATTTTGCTCCCCCATCCATCTTAAAGCGGCTCGTGTCTTAGGTGGCATTCTTACCTAGACAAGAGCAAACACTTGTTATTAAACACATTTTGTAATTATAATCATATCTAAGGAAAAATGTGGTTTCTAATATAGGGAATCTATGTGGTCCTTTGGTTGTAAAATGTGCCGCGGTTCACACTTCACAATCGAAGTTTCCACATAAAGACCCGACACTCCGTTAGACCAACAAAAGGAAGTCCTCAGACCTACATAACCTAGGGCTCTGATACCAAATTTGTCAAGACCCAATTTCGAGCTATGACCGACACATGGGCCCAATGGACATAGCCCATTAAGCTCAAGCAAGCCTATTTATATGACCTGTTCATCATTCCATCAAAAATTGCTAAAGTCACATTTCATAATTCCAATTCAAAATAATACTAACCATTGCCAACTTATAGTGGCATTACCAGTCAAAATATACATATATTATCCAATACATACATCTTAATAATTTACATCGGGTTTTTCTATACACAACAAAAAGGATACTCGACTTCCAGTGGAAAGACTCGGGTGAAAGTTTGACTATTGAATGCCGAGATACCTACCAAGGAGACAAATCTACGAGGACACCTCAACCTAGTTATCGGTTGCCTCCTGATCTTGGTGGGTTTGTAATTGAATTTCTTTTTAAAATTCTTCCAAGCTATTATAGAAGCTCTCTTTTTCTCTCTCTAAAACACCTAGATAGTGAGAGGAAATATGGAAGTAAGACTTTTCAAGGGTTTTAAAGTGAGAAAGTGAAAGAGCACAAAAGGTTCTATGAAAGGGTGCACAAAAGCATGAAAATTGGAGCTAGCTTGAGAGAAGTTATGGAGGTTTCAAAACAAGCTTCCATGGAGGATGAAAGAAACGTGAGATGGGAAGAAGAAGAAGAAGAAGAAGCTGCTGGAGAAAATGATATTTATAGCTAAAACTTATCCAATCTCTACTCAACTTACGAAAATGCCCTTAACAAGTTGGCTTGTTCTCCTCCAATCCTTAGTGCAATCTTTTTACTCTTTTGACACTGGGACCAAGTCCATAATAGTCTAGAAATACTCAGGTTCATGAAAACTTAAAATTTCGACTCTAGATGAAAAATAACCATTTTGCCCCTACCTTGGAAATCATCATTATTTTTATTTTCTTCGTCATTTTACCCTTATTTTCATCATTCATTTATGACTTAGGCCTTAATATTGTTTGAAAGCCTACTTTTAGGGGCTCACTAAGGAAATGATGTAATTATCCTTGGCCCGTGTTATCGCGTCTACACCTAGTTACAAGTCTATAAAGGTCGAGGTATCACAATTTAAATCCAATAATTTGAACCTTTCACTCTCTAAGTATTTTAATCTTTCTAAGGAATGGTTTAAGCTTAAAGATAAACTGAGGGAGAAAAGTGAAAGAAAAAAAAAAGTGATGGTTCTTAGCAAAATTACCCCTTGTTTATAATTGTCAAAAATAAGTTTGGGGTTGAAAAAAGAAAAGAAGAGAAATAAAATGTGTGGTACAAAGGAAAGTTTAATTCAAGTTTGGGGGTGCTATACAAAAAAAAAATGAGCTCTTTATGTGTCCTAGATTGATTAAGTGCTTAAGGTGAATTTGAGCCTAAATTTCTCTTTTATCATACCTTGACCCTAGCCTTACATTACAAGCTTGATAAAGACCTATTGATCTTTGAATAAGTGTTAATCTACATTAGTGGAGAGGGAGATGAAAAGCAAACTTATGGGATCCTAGTACTAATCTATGCTTAGATTTGACATAAATTAATCTGAATTGCATGATATTCTTTGTAAGAGAGCATTCACACACACACAGAAGTCCATTCAAAAAGTAAGTTTTCACTTGAATTGATGCATGAATTTAAGGATTAGCTGTATGTTACCTTAAGTTGGAATTAGAGTTAATTTCTGAGGAAAATTTGGGAAATCATGAATTGGTATTTCTATCTCTTGTTCAAGTGATTTTCTTTTGCTCAAAGACTAGCAAAATCTTAAGTTTGGGGGTGTGATAATTCTATTTTATAGAATTATTTTANAGTTGGAATTAGAGTTAATTTCTGAGGAAAATTTGGGAAATCATGAATTGGTATTTCTATCTCTTGTTCAAGGATTTTTATGTTCAGGTTTTTTTTTTTTGTGATTTTCTTTTGCTCGAGGATTAGCAAAATCTTAAGTTTGGGGGTGTGATAATTCTATTTAATAGAATTATTTTATTCTAATTTTGTTATTAAATATTAGCTAAGTCCTTAATTTTCAATTATAATTTAATTATTTTTAGTTGTTTTTATAATTAGTTTATTTTTTTAGTGAGTTATTTTAATTTTATGTTATTCCTTTCAATTTGGTTATTATTTATTAGTTTTTATATTTTTTGTAGGATTAAAAGTGATTGGGCTTAATTTTGGAAAGTAAGGTGTTGAAAGACCCAAAATCTACTCTCATATACTTCAGTATTTTGGCCATCTCTCGAGCTACAGAATTCAAAATGATGCGATTCTTGGACCATTCGAAAGATAAGAGACAGAGCTACAACTTTTATAAAGACTACTTTTCCCAGTTCGGCTTCAAAAATAGAGAAATTTGCGTCGGAAAATGGCTGAATGTACTGTGCAGGGAATGGAAATTTGGAAAAACTGATAATTGATTTTTGGGCCTCTGATTACACTTTTAAGCCCAATTAAACCCTAGGTCAGCTTAAGGAACTTTAGGTTAAGCTTATTAGTATAAATAGGATATGTTTAACAACATTAAAGGAGGCAACCTTTAGAGATTCAAGAACCTAGAAGTTGAGGTTGAAACTTGGAGATCAAGGCGGCAAATATTGTTTTGTTTTCTTCCTTGGCTTTTATTTTTCTTGTTACTTTCAATGGTTGAATTTTATACAATGTTATTTTATTTTTCAATTATGAGTAGCTAATTTTCTTTTTCTAGGATTGCAATTGAACTCACATGTAATTTAAGTTTTTAATCTCTTTCTTACTTATTTTTAGTGGGATTTGAATTGTTTATTCCAATTTGTTCTTAATGCTTTTAATTGCTTGGCCACCAATTAAATCGATCTAAGAACCTAAACAAACTTGGGAAAGGGAGTTTAAAGTAGACTAAAATTGGGATAGCATATGATCATATTAATTGATTTGCGTATAGGATAGGAATATACCTATAGGCCATATGTAGCCAGATTAGAGCCTGAACTTAATGAGTCTGTTTTAATTTCAATTCACATAGGGATATAGTGTTTTGGTTAAAATAGATATTTTTATAAGATGAGTCGGGAGACCCTTATAAATAATTGAAGACTCTAGGTTAGCAATTCAACCCATTGAAATAAGTAAAGGAATAGAGGTAAGATTTAGATGAAGTGTGAGGGATATTGTAATCCTAGGCTTGTTTGATTTGATATCTTTTCAAGTTATTGTTATTTTGATTTTCTTGTTGGTTTAAATTTTAGTTAATTAGTTTAGTTGATCAATTAATTTTGAGTGTTTGGATAAGATTAAATTGTTCTAATTTTAGTACTTAGTAAAATTTTAAATCAATTCTCTGTAGGATCGATACTCTGCTTGCTAATATACTGTCTTTTCGATACATATACTTGGGTAGTGGAATTTTAACTGACAAGAAGGCTCTGATACCACTTATGGGTTTGGCTATGGATGGCATGCTCAAAATACGCAACGAAAAGAAAATTAAAACTTTATAACTAAACAACAAAAATATGCCTCCACCCATGGATCACCTTGGTGATATTTAACACATAAAAGCACAAAATAAATTATTGTTTAGAAAGTTACCTTGCAAAGTAATTTCGTAATCACAATGGCACTTTTCAAAGCAATCCCATGAACACCACAAGGAGCAAAAACCCTAGCCAATCAAGTGCTTGGCCTCCAATGGTAGTACACACGATTGCACTTGAACCTTCAACAAATGACGAAGTTTTTAACAATACTTTGTGCTAGCAAAGAGGACAACAATTGTCCTTTTCTTCTTTTTCACAATCTTAGCCAAACCTCTCTTGAAAATTGCTTCATAAGCAATTTTCTCTTTCACACAAAAGGAGTGGTGGCAATGAAAGAAAACGTTTTTCTTTTTCTGACAAAAACTACGTTTTCTTTAATTGTGAAAAACTCTCATATGGAAAATAGTTAAAAGGTAACTTATATAGTTAGTTTAAAATAACTTCAATTTTCCAATTAAGCCCTCAATATTATAACACATTATAATTTTGGGCCCATTACTTAATTAAACTCTTTTAATTAAGTCCTTGGAAATTAAAATTAAAATTAATTTCCTTTATATTTTGCAATCAAGGCCTTATAATTATAACTATTTATAATTATTCTCAAAATTTAATTAAAATCTTTTAATTAAGTTTATAGAAGTTAATTACCTAGCATGTGATTTAAGTCTAACTAAAATCGTCAGTCTCTCAATTTAATTCAAATGCAATCATTGTGTGTAACCCATTAGGTTCCGAGCATGTTGGCAATGGAATTGAGTAATGACTTAATTGATTAATTAAATTTCAATCAATTAATTTATAATCAATTCCATAGACCAAGATTGGCATCTAGCAATACATCATGGCCACCCAATTGTTGGGAGAGTCAAAGGGTTCTTTGGCAACCTTTCAGTGTACAATCTATCAGTGTAATTCATTCCCTCATCATATATCCCGAAGATGATAAGAGCTTGGTATAATGTCTACTCTTGTTGACCTCCATATTTGTTCCTGCAATTATAGCATTAACTTTATAGAGAGTTATGAAACCTTTTTCATAATCTCCATGTTGTCTTGGCCAAGGACTTCAATAAGCTAATGTTAACCAAGAACTGATAGGATATGTCTTCTAAAACACTTGAGGTGATGATTCTTATCTTGACCACTCATTTGCCTTCACATGCTTCATACTATACCCAAAAGCATCCTGTTTTGGCCTCCTTGGTTAGGCACCCATAAGGATGAAATCAAAGCATAGCACTCCACACATAAGACAATCTAGTGTCTCAAGTCTAGGGAGTATTTACACAACTGACACATGAAAAGTGTTGCATAGACACTAGAGTGTATTACCAAATGCACTTCTCATGGCGGCTCATGTTCAGTGAACTTGCTCTCCTAGGCAAGCACCTATATTCTAGTTGCAAGTATCTCTATACTTCAATCTATGAGATCGATTGCTTACTTCCAAAGTAAGAAACATAAAATATACCAGTCTCTAAGCATCATTGATGTCCAGTCTCAATGATACATTGACGAGGAACATTTTGAGATTATGCTTTGATGCATAAGAATCTCATAATTGCAACCCATTACAGTTTCCTTGCAAGGCATATTAATCTCATGGACTTCATCCAATTAGACTTATAACTCATTATAATTAATATCTTATTGATGAAGGAAAACCTCTAATCATTCAACATGAATGATACTATTGCATGATTGGAATCAAGCCTCAACCAATCCCAATTGGCTGTAGGGCTCATTCCAACANTCTGACTTCATCCAATTAGACTTATAACTAATTATAATTGATGTCTTATTGATAAAAGAAAACCTCTAATCATTCGATATGAATGATACTATTGCATGATTGGAATCAAGCCTCAACCAATCCCAATTGGCTGTAGGGCTCATTCCAACAATATAATGGGCGTATTAATCCACTCACAAACCTTTAAGCTTGTATCTCCTCTGTGACTGTCAAGTATGACACATATCTAGCCAACTCAATAAAACATACACTACACTCGGCCACTGACATGCCTGGTGCAAGTACTGAAGTCTCAAACTTACGTGCCTTGGCCTCCGCAGGCTAGATAGTAGGAAACGCTTTAAAAAAGTGGCACCAAGTTCGTTTTATGTCATTGAACTAGCATCTATCGCCCTATCTCTACGCAGCAGATCATACCACTATCAAGCTACCTTGCTAAGTCTGAACATAGCAAACTCTATTGATCTAGTGCTTTAGTAACTCAAGGCATTACATATAGCTCCTATGTCATCCAAAACTCTTGTGCATCTTGTGATTCATCTCACCCAAAGAATGAAGAAGGTTTTAACTTGATAAAATCCAACAGCGGAACCTTAATAACAACTCTAACAATCTTAGACTGTTAATGGTCACCCTAACTTTGTGAACCGGGGAAGGCTGGGGTGGCCCTTGCCCTGTCTCCTCTAATTTAATATCTCTTAAGCAAGTAACTCCATAATCTAACTGACTTTTTATAAACCAGTGGCTATATCCTTTAAGGTCACTACCTTTACTAGGGGTGTTACAACCTTGAGAGCTTATCTTTCAACTTTTATCTCAGAACCTTGACCCTCTGTTTGTGCATTGATGGGGGTATTCGTCCTCCCCATACTTACAACCCTGCTGCATCTACCACGACCTCCAGCAGTAGGCGTATGTAGTCTATCATTAGGATTAGCAAAAGCATTTGGCTTTACCGTGCCTCTCATACCGGCTCGTGTCCTAGGCAACATTTCTCACCTAGATAAGAGTAATCATGTATTGTCATAGTCAGTTCTACACTCACAGTAACCTAGACATAACTCATATCATGACTTGGGTAAATAGATAAGGAATTATATGCGGGTCTCCCGTTTTTGATTTGTGCTCGAGTACACAAAACAAGAACAAGATTTCTACATACAACCTCTATGTGTCACTTGACAATCAATGAAAACCTAGGACTTGATGAACATAGAGCTTTGATACCAGCTTTTTCACATCCCATTTTTTAAGGGATCATGACCGACACTAGGATTTACATGGGTATGGACCACTAGACCCTAGTAAGCCTCCTTACCTCAATCATACATTCTTTAATCAACACATATGGCTCAATTGCCAACATTATCATCATAAATGGTTATAATATTAATCAAAATAATCATAAACATTCATGTATAATCATAGACACACAATTATGGACTTCTCAACATTAATAGTGTGTACGCTTTCATTCATAACCTTTGTAGTACACGATACAAAATATATATAAAGAATTTTGTACATGCCCCCAATTGCTCATATAAGCTAACAAGCTAAATAGATGAAGTTTTTTCCATTGTTTACTTGTTGAATCGAATGCCATCTCAAGTCTTGAACTGTGGATCTTCATTACAGGCTCTTGCTCATCATGTACCATTGTTTTTTGTCTTGATCCTCCAGCCTCGAATATTTGGATGTGTAGCCTACATTCATCTTCACAAAAATCAGTGAACTAAAGTTGATCCACGCACTGTCCATTTCATTTTTTGGGCTACATAGCACAAAAAAAGCTATCGATGCTATGATCCCACTACAAATGCCTTTATATTACAATGGATGTCACCTTTCTTGAATCTAAAACTTTCTTTCCAAAACCAGACTCTCATTTTTCTCTTCAAAGGGAGTTGCTTGATGAATAGGAGAATGAGAATAATTAGGAAAACTAGCCAAGCTCTAAAGATACAAACATGGAAATAAATGAAACTGACGGCATGACTAAGTTTGTTGGAGATTACCTGCTACCTTCTACTCCAATTGAGACTCATCCAAGGTGTAAAGAAACTTAAGGTGATCTAGTTATGGAACCGATGATGGTAACGACGGGATTGGAAGAAGAGAATGATGATGGCAAGACAATGAGTGAATAAGAATAGCCCATCCCTCACACTTTAGTACCAAACGACCACTCTCTTAAGAATACTCTTGAGGTACAATCTCTAAACTCCTCTCCCTATAATATTATGAATGATTTTGTTGGCTATAAATTACCTTTCACACATAGTCATGGTAAGCCAAGAAATTGTTACTCACTAGACCATGAAGAAAGGAAGATGAAATATCTTATTGCTAACCACGTTTGTACCTAAAGACTATCACAACCCCTCAAAGCCTTTGTGCTCAAGTTATCTTCTGAGTATATTCCAACTACAATACAAGAGGCCTTAAATGACCCAAAAGGGATCCAAGCAACAACTAAATAGATGATAGCTTTATCGAAGAATGATATATGGAAGCTTATGTCGATGCCTAAAAGAAATAAAGCAGTAAGATGTAAATGGTGTGCTCCATTAAACATAAGATGGATGGGTTAATAGATCGGTACAAGGCGAGACTTGCAACAAAAGGATATACCCAACCATATGGCATAGACTATCAGGAGACGTTTTCACTTGTAGCAATGTTAAATATGGTCAAAGTATCGTTGTCTCTCGCTGCAAACATAGATTGGCTATTACATAATTCGATGTAAAAAATACATTTCTTCATGGGAATCTTGTAGAAGAAGTATACATGGACATTCCACTAGGCTTTACTACCTCATAAACTGAAGTCATATGCGAACTGTAGAAGACACTGTATGGATTAAAACAATCATCAAGAGTGTGGTTTAGACGATTTAGTTTGGCTATGAGGAAGCATGATTATAAACACAACAATTCAAATCATACCCTGTTTTTAAAGCATCGAAGAGGGATGGTAAAAGCTCTAATAATTTATGTTGATGATATGATAATTACAGGGAATAGCAAAGAGTTCTCTAACTTGCAGAAACATCTAGCAATTGAATTTGAAATGAAAAACCTTAAAAGACTAAAATACTTTCTAGGAATCGAAGTAGTTCGATCAAGTCAAGGCATTTTTCTTTCACAAAGAAAATATATACTTGATTTGCTAGGTGAAATGGGAATGCTTGAATGTAAGCCTGCAAATACACAAATAGTTCAAAACCATGGATTGAGAGAACACTCCAACCAGATACCCACAAACAGAGAAAGGTACCTACAGCTTATGGGAAAACTAATTTACTGTCTCATGTGTAAAACCCGACCCTATAAATACATGTCATAACATACATGCATTGAGTAGCATGTTATTATGCTAGGAAAGTCCCTAAAAATAGACGAAACCCGGTATTATACCTAACGGTACACTTGAATTGATTTAACCTCGAACTAGTTCAAATAAGAATCGTAGGATGAAATTTAACATTTTATAGTCAAGGAATGACTAAAAATGATTGTTCAGAGTTCGAGGGTTCATTTGGGGAAAAATTGAAAATTTTGATGTTTATGGGCAAAATCGTAATTTTTCCACTCACGGACAAAATTTGAGATTTTGAGAGAATTTAGATCAAATTTGACAAATTGGAGAATGGTATGAGTATAAGGGATGAAAAATATGTCTATGGGCAATTTTTCAGTTTTTGGGGCAAAAATGTAATTTTTGACTTTTACGGGGGCAAAAGTGTAAATTTCAAAAATTACTCCACCAAGACTTTGGATAAGTCTGAGAATTTTATCTAAGCTATGAATATGTGGGAAAAGTGTATGGTGAAAATTTGGAAACAAATGGATGAAATTTTAAAAACGAACCAATACGAAAGTGACACATGACATTTTTTAATGGTTTAATATTATTTTAATGAAAAGTCAGCCCATTTAAACCCCATTTTAAGTGATGGCCAGCCATAAGGAAGAACAAGAGAGGAAATAGAGAGGAAAGGAAAAAAAAGAAAAACCAAAGAGAAACAAGAAAATTCAAAGGGGAATTCGCGTTTTTTGCTTGTTTACGCGTCTAACGGTAAGATTTTTCGATTTTAGCTTGATTTCTACCTTTCATATGCCTTTATTTCCATTAAGCATGCTTGAGGAGAGAGATCAAAAAGTGATATCAAGGGCTGGATGAAATTCTAGGGGAGAGATTTTGGAATTTTTAGGTTTTGATTTTTAGTTAAATTGATAGTTTTAGTTAGTTAAATGTGTTTAGAAATTAAATTGGGCAAGAAATCATTAAATTTTCACAATACCCACTCTTGGCTGGATGCTCAATGCTGTACAATGATGATGAATTGATTTTATTCTAAGG
>NC_030850.1:19661533-19678870 GCF_000208745.1 Theobroma cacao
CTGATTTTTATTCTAAGAGAAATGAAGAGAAAATGATGAAAAATGGTTAAATGTGATAGAAAAACAAAGTGGAAAATTAACCGAGTTAATGTCCCATTTTTGGCCGAATTTTTCAAGGAAGAGAGTGAGCTGATTTTGGTGATTTTAAAGGACTATTGGCTGATAATTAATGGTTAGAAATGTTGGAGAGAGAATGGGACAATTTAGAGCTAAAATGGAACGCATTAGCAATTTATCGGGTAAAGTGCCAAAAATAGGTTAATACCGCGTTTAAGCCATTTTTGGCTATTGCATTTCGTACCATGCATTAGTATAGGATTTAAGTCAAATATATAGTGATTTAGCATTAATGTGATGAATTGAGTAAATTTTTACAATGTGTCTAGGAGGAGAGCCTTCCGGTAAAGGCAAGGAAATCGTACCCGACGAGTAGTTATCGAGGCACCTAGAAAGCTTTTAGTTTGTACAAACGGTGAGTAAACTTATTATTATTGTAAATTATCTAGAGTTTATTTTTAAATGCTCTTTATGTATTTTATGAAATGAAAACGAGATTAAAATAGGATTTTTGATGTTTTACAAATAAATATGACAAATAAAGATATATTGGGTTGATTATGAAATTGAGTAATTGGAAGCTATTAACTGTCTTGAAAATTATATATTTTCCTATGAATGGCTTATGAGATATGAGTATATGTGGCTATATTTTGTAAGTGTATTGGGAAATTTATGTAAGCTGTTTTTACTATGCAGGCTGGATAAATAAATAAAAGCCACGTTATACTGTCAAAATTTTATTAAAATTGGTGGGTTGGTCACTACAGTGACGGGCTTCCGTGGACTGCCTATTAGAGGGGCACGGTAAACCTGGTTATATAGTTACTCCGGTTGTAGAGGCGAGGAGGGTAACTCCCGGGGTAGTATTAGAGCTCACTTCACGTCGAACCCCCACGTGAATGTGTAACTCGGCCAACGCCAAGGAACGACTTGTTTTAAAAATAAAAATGTGTTTCACATGTAATGTTATAACAACCTTGGCGGACTCGGTTAGATGCCTCGGCCAAGGTATCCCCGAGGATTAGTTTTGGCTTGAGCCTTGTTTTTAATAAAAGACATAAGCCTTAGCAACTGTTTTGGTAAATTACAAATATTTTATGGTTTAAGAAATAAATTGAAAATATTATGAAATGGTTCGTAATTTGTTGTTTAAACTTGCCTCCATTTTACTCGCCTTTAGATATTTATGATAATGTCTGTTTACTCATTGGGATTGCAAAATCTCACCCACCTCCTTTCCAAACATTTCAGCCCTGTGGTAGCTTGTAGATACCCTATTTTGTCGAGGATTCCAGTTGACATCTCTACCACATAGACAGCAGGTTTCTAGCACCAACACTGGGTGTATTTTAGGCCATTTGTCATTGTAACCATTATTGTACATTATAACTTAGTAAATTTTTGTATGTATGAATTTATTTTACTTACACATTACAAAAGATTTCTTACACATGTTTCTATAAATATTGTTTTATATAAAAATACTATATTTGAATCAATATTTTGAATAGTGATATTTGTCTATAAATCTTTTTAAAAAAAAATTCTTTCGATTTATTTGAGCCGGAAACAATCGGTAATTGTTTTAAATGGAATGTTTAACAACGATTGCTCATAGGAAAGGAAAGAAACTGATATGTAAGCCTTGCGGGGTTTCGGTTGGCATTTCGGGTAATGAGTGTCAATCGGGATGTCGCGGCGGTTGTCATGGGCCCGAGGGAGGTTCCAGGTCGTGACATCATGCATGGCTGGATATTGCCTTTGTCGTGAGTTTGGTAGGTCAATTCATGCATAATCCTAGTGAGGAATATATAAATGTTGTACTCTGAATTCTACGATACTCGAAGTCTTCTCTAAGAAAAGGCTTACGTTTAGGAAATATAATAATTTAAATGTTGATGGTTTTATGGATGCAAACTGGGCTGGAAGTATTATTGATAAAAAATCTACATCAAGATATTTCACTTTCGTGAGTGGCAACCTAGTCACTTGGAGAAGTAAGAACCTAAAGGTGGTTTCATTGTCTAGTGCAGAAGTTGAGTTTGGAGGCATGGCTAAATGAATTTGTGATCTTTTTTGGTCAAAGAAGTTATTAAAAGAGATTGGCTATTCATCTAGTTCACCAATGAATCTATTTTGTGGTAATAAAGTAGCCATAAAGATTGCACAAAATCCAATTCAACATGACCAGACAAAACATGCTGAAGTAGACTAGCATTTTATCAAGGAGAACCTCAATGCTAAGATAGTTCAATTTTGTTTGTAAAGTTAGAAGAATAATTGGCAGACATCCTTACAAAGGTAGTCTCAAGCTAGGGTTTTTATAACTCATTAGACATNTTCCGGGTCGTGACAAGACAAGTTAGGCATTGGAGACATCTATGCACCAGCTTAAGGGGGTGTTGACATGAGTTGTAATGAAAGATCCTGTGAAGAGATTATAAAGATTCTTTTTTTTATTTGTTTCTACTAATTATGAAATTGTAATAATCCTAGCCTAATTTCATGAACTGTAATTATTATCTTCTAAGGATAGATTTTTGCACATGTTACATCAGTAGCCTATTGGATTTGAAAACGATTGAAAATATAAATGCACCATTTTATCATATATATGCATGTGGCATACTTGATTTTAATGTCTCAATACTTGGTCATAGTTGAGTGGTTAAATGGCTTTATGCATCACTTGATAGCTTGTAACCTTATTGTCTTTTGAACTTAAGTTTTTTAATGCTCACATTTCTAAACTTTTTTTATATAACAAAAAAGGGGACAAGGTTTATGAGCAAATTTGAAGTGTTCTTGTACTTAAAATGACTGCATATGTTAAGGGGAGATTTCAAAAGAGATTTCAAATGAAAATTATGCTCATGGTTTTGTCATTTAAAAAAATGGTAGATTTTTAGCTTGAAATTAAGTATAGTTTTGATTATGATAAAATGATTCAAATTTGCATTTGCTTTACTAAAGTAATCCTGGACAAGTTCTTGAAATGATTAGCTCTCATACATTTGTTCTTACATGATTACAAGCTTGATTGTTTTAGTTGTGTGAATTCTTGAAGTTATTAAACTTTCACACACTCACTTCATAAATGTGTACAAGCTTGAATGACTTAGTTGTATAAGTGCTTATGATTTCTCTAACATTTATCCTTGAGATGTTAAAGTTGCAAGATAGGTTCACAAGTGATAGAGATTATTTTAAAGAATCCAAACATCATTAATCTACGCAACAACAAAGGTGTCTTAAGCTAAGAAACAAATTCTCAACTCAACATTTGATTACAAGAAAAATATAATTGAAGTCAGGTGCCAAAATGACAAGGAATCGTAAGAAAACAAAGCTCCATTCGATCCTAAGTAAGCTTCAATTCATCCAATGGTAGAATAGGAGTGCTTGCTCCAGTTAAAAGGCATTGTGAAGGTTATGCTTGTTTCTGTTAAAAGGCATTTATAAGGGTTGTGCTTGCTCCTAGAAAAAGACATTGTAAGGGTTTAATGCTTGATCCTGTTAAAAAGCACAATTCCTTGAGCAGATTTAAAACTCCTTAACTTGTTAAGGGAGAGGACATAGCAATTTGTAAATGCCGAACCTCTATAAATACTTGTGTTTTCTTTCTTATCTTTGCTTTAGTTTGCTACATCTTATTTCAAGAAAACCCTTTTCACAAATAGCTTGTGGTTTGATTGATACTTTTCATAGCTTAGTTTTGATTCTTTATTAAGTCTTCCTTTTGTATAACTTATTTATCACGTGACAAATAGATTTCTTTAAATATTTTTCTTGAGATACTCTTGTATGATTTACATCTGAAAAATATTTTAAGTATTTCAAGAATGACCATTTGCTGATGCTTAATTGAGTAAATTTGCTAAAGACTTGCCCATGCATCAAAACATTGTTTGGAATTTCTTCTGCAAACTTTAAAAATGATTTTTCTGATCTAAGATCGACTAGCACTACCTTATAGTCAATTGAAACATTATTGGCATTCTTCAAAAGTTAACTTTTGATCTAGGATCGACTATATATTTACTATAGTAGACCATAGTCACTTGATTCTCACAATGCTAAATTTTTAAAGTCTAATTCACCCTTCTTAAACATTATTGTTAATTGATTCATTGAGCTAACATTTCTAACACTTAATATCTAGAACAAATATAAACAAGGATTGTTGTTAAATTTCTCCACACAAGTATGCGTATCACAACAAGTAATATAGAGATAAATAGAGTGTCGAATCCCATAGGGCATTGTACAAACTTAAGCTAAATACTAAAATTGTAACAAACTAATTTTATTCAAGTAATCAAAATTAAAAGATTATTTAAAAGTGAAATTGAACTAGCAAACTAAAACTAATAAATGAATGACAAAGTTTACTAGAAAAATGATTGATTAATAGCCTAGAATTATGATATTCTTCAACACTTCATTTGAACCCTTTTTCTCTCTTTGGACTTACTTCAACAAATTGAGCTGCTAACCTAAAGTCCCAAGTTATATATAAGTCTCCATCGAGGTGCTCACAAAAATATCTCTCTCAATTAATTTACTATATGTCTATGTAAATTTAACAAATGATAGATTCATTAAGTTTGTGCTCTAATCTTGGCTACATGCGACACATAATTATATGTCTATCTTATATGCAAATCAAATCACTTAATCAACTAAATGATTATGAACACATGTTATTCCATTCATGGCCTAATCTAAACTCCCTTCATCAAGTTATATCTAGATATTCAAATCAATCTAATCAGTGATCAAGCAATTAGAAGCATTAAACACAGAATTGGAATAAACAACATTGAAATTAAGCACAAGAAAGATAAATATTCAAATTAAATGTTGAGTTCAATCATAATCCTAGAAAAAGTAAATTAGATCAAAATATATACTGAAATTATCATCCAAAGAAAATTAACCATTAATCCAAGTCAAAGAAAGTAAGAGAAAAAACAAAAGTAGAGAGAGAAACTAAGAATTGAAGCTTTTAAATCTCTAATCTTTTTTGAATTCTCTTACATTCTTGCTTTGTTTTTAGCTGTTTTTTCTCTAGAATAGCTATTCTCTATCTCTCCTTTGAAACCTATGAAAAGACCCTTTAAATACTCTTCAAAATCTTCAATTTTAAAAATACCGAAAAGACAGATTTTTGGAAACACAACTGGGTGTCTAGCCTTCCTCCTTGGACATCACAGCGCCCTACTCTCATATGAGAGTATGGCAACTTCAATCTTCACCAGCACCGCAGCCTTGCTTCACCAATGTCATGGCACTCCCTTTTCTGGTCCATGTAAGGGATCTTGGCATTCAAGGGCACCCTGGTCTTCTCTTTCCAAGGCCATGGCCTTCATTTCCTCATGCAACCTTTTGTAGAAACTGTAGCAGTCCAGCCTCTGCCAATGCGATATGCACCTAGATTTTATCCGAAATGGGTACAATGATAAACATAAAAGTTGTAGCCCTATCTCTTAGCTTTCTAATGGCTTAAAACTTACATCAATTGGACTTCTTTATAGATAGTTATGCTTAAAATACTGCAGCATATACAAATAAAGCTATCACCATACTTGCATAGATTATTACCAAAAAATGCCTTTTTATAAAATTTCCTATAAAAGCAATAAAAGAGATTAGCAATGGCTACTTAAAGTAATTTAAAGCAATTTAACATAAAATTAAACTAAAATAACTTAAACTAGACTACTCAGCATATATTTAACATAATTAAGAAAAACAACTAAAATACTCAATTTTGAAGCTAAATCTTAAAGACTTAGCAACTTAAGCCACCAAAATGTGATAAAATAACTCTATATAATAGAGTGATCAGTGACATTAATAAATTGGATCTAAGCTTGGAAGATAAACAAAGAATAATTTGTGATTTTTCTATTTTTCATTTGTGCCTGGGTACACAAAACAAAAACAAGATTCCTACATACAACCCCGACACTTCGCCACACGATCAAGAAAAACCAAGGATTTATACAACCTAGAGCTCTGATACCAACTTTGTCACATCTCATTTCCAGAAGGATCATGACAGACGCGAGAACCTATATGGCTATGGCCCACTAAACCCAAGCAACCCATAAACAACATGTGTGGACTTGACATCCACTACATTCATACAATATCCATACATTCTAAAACTATTCAAATTTATATAATCATCACGTTACTATGGAGCTTCTCTATATAATGCGCAGAACATCATACATTCATTCATCACGAAAACACATCACACAATGATGGAACTTCTCAACATGAGGTGTGGCTTTTATTTCATTTCATATCAATATTCACATTTATACATATCATATATGGTTTAGCACACATCTTGTGCCTATATCTCCTATGGTCTTTTCACCATAGTATCAGCATTTGTTCACACCCATTTTCGAGGCTTAACACAATATTCATAATAATGAACAAATATGAGTATAGCAACATTATTACAAATCCAAGTATCGTTTCAGTATTTATAACTTTATGATATAGAATTATTTGGTCTTAATCTTAGTTAATAATTTGCTAGGTTCTTGAGTTTTATCTCAAATTTTTAAATGTTTTTAGCTATTTATTTGAATTTACATAAATTAAGTTGGGTCAATTGAATTTAGATTATTATAGGTTAAGTTAATTTTTGTCTAAGTATGGCCGTTATTGAGTAAATTGTACTTTTGTAAGTGTTTTATGCTTAAGGACTTTTAATTGAAGTAGGAAAGTGCATTTTAGGTGCAAACTTCCACTGCACATGTTGTGGTATTTCAAGCATATCTCCCACTAAAGAAGTCCAAAAGATGTGATTCTTGGACCATTGGAAATATGATGAGGTAAAGGTACAACTTTCACGTTTACCACATTGCCCATTTCAGCCTCAAAATAGGAGACAATTGCATCAAAACTTGAAGTAGTGCAGTAGAGCCTGAAAATTCAAAGTGCACATTTGGTGGCCATAGCCTTCACCACTTCATGGCCGCGGTACCTTGACTACACCGTCATTCTTTGGACCTTTAGAAGGTTGTGGCCATGGCCCCCACCAACCCAAGGTTGCAGCCATTAACAAGGAAATTTTAAAAAATAAAAGTAAAGCTTCATGGCCATGGCCCCCAATGAAAATAAAGAATTTATGTGCCTTTCAACTTTTATTTTAACTCAGTCTTAAGGCCTATTTAGGAAACCTTTTGGAGAACAATTTAAGCAACAATTAAGCAAGTTTTTTACAAAAGAAATAGAGGCATTGAAGCTAACAAGAAAGCAAGGAAGATTGTGGATCGAAAACTTGACAAATCTTGGAGTTCTTTCTTCTTTTATTCTCTTTATAGTTTCTTTGTTTAGTCATGATGGTTAAATTTCTTTTTTGGATGATGTTTCTACGAATTATGTTGAAATAAGTTTTAAAGAATTGCAATTGAGCCTAATGCGTAGTTTGAATTTTTAGTATTCTTTCTTGTTTATGATTAATAATGTTTTTGTTGTTTATTTCGATCTTGCTTTTAATGCGTCTAATTCTTTTTACTTACTAGATTGATTTAGCAACCTAAACGAAACCAGAAGAGGGAATTTAGAGTGAGTCATGGATGAAATAGCATATGTTCAATATCAATTGCATGAGATGATTGATTTGATTCACATGTATGGTAAGAATACACTTTCATGTCATATATAGCCATAATTAAAGTCTAAGCTTAATCAGTCTTTCTTGATTTCAAATTGATTAGGAATATAGTAAATTGATTAAGGAAGATATTTTTATAAAAACATTGGAAGAGACTTATAAATATATTAGAACTTTAGGTTAACAACTCAAGTCGATCTAGTAAGTAAAAAGGAATAGAAGAGATATAGATGAAATATTAAGGGAATATTGTGGTTCTAAACTTTTGGTTGATTGATTTTAGTTAAATTGCTATTTTTACTTTAAAGTTCTAGTTTTACTTTTAGTTTATTAACTTTTCAATAGCTTAAAATTCAGTTGTTTCGATAAGATTGAGTTGTTTTAATTTTACTACTTAGCAAAAAGATTTGATCAATTATCCGTGGGAACAAACTTTACTTCCTAATATATGACTTGTTAACGATATATGCACTTGCATGGTAAATCTGACAAACAAGTATGAACATAAATAGACTTGACCAGCATAAATTCTTGGGAGGTAACCCAAGCTTTGTAAACTCAAAATTTTTTTTGTTTTTTTTATTTTTTTATTTTATTTTTTAATTAATTTTTATTTATTTTGCAAGATTGTTTACTTTTTATCTTAAAAAAACATAATGGTCAATGCCATGGGACCCAAAGGCTAGTGCCATAGCGTTAAGAGCTCAGCAAGAAAAGCCACAAAACAAAATATTAAGCATTGCAATGGGAAAACCTAAAAAACCCCTCATGAAAACAAAATAGTAAGTGCCACAACACCCAAAGGCTAGCATTGCAGCACCTTTTCGACCACTATATTTTTATATAAATGCCTTTTTTAGTTAAAAACCCTAAAATCGATAAACTCTTTTCAATTTTCTCTCTTATTCTGCCACGAACTCTTTCATTCTCTAAAACTTTCACACCCACTCAAATTCCTCAACTTTTTCCACCCAAACCCATCAAAACTTTATCGAACCTTCAACAAACAAGGTTGCTACAAATTTCTTCAAGCTCTCTCTCTCTTGAAAGATTTTAACTAATGCTGAAGAATTTGTTCTTAGTTCTCGATTTTAATGGGTTGTTGATTAGTTTTGGTAAAAATTCATGCTAGTTAAGTTAATTGTGCTTTGATAATATTGGGTTTGTTGGAATTATTAAGAATTGTGATTTTGGTGACTTGATTTTAGATTGATTTATAGTTTGGCTAATTGAGTTGATTATTGAGAATTTGAAACATATTATTAGTGTTGCAATTTTGTGGATAAATTTGAGAGTTTGAGAACTATATAATTGTTATATTATGGTTAAATAATTCTAGAAATTAGGTAGGCAAGTGTGTGTCTATGGATGTTGTCATTAAACACAAAAACTCCCTTGTCAACAAAGTTCCAATTCAAGAAAGGGGTTTTGATGATGCTCTAATATGCTACCTACGTATACAAGTCTATATTGATGAAAAGCATTGGCAAAAATTGTGCCTAACTAGAGATAGTCGTCATTCCAGTGGTAAGAGAATTCTACGCAATGTTTTTGAACATACTAATGGTGTAGCCTTTACGTGAGGTAAATAGGTACGCTTTCATATCCAAGCCATCAATGATTTCTACGAGACTCCTAACATCAAGGAAGATGGTTTTGGGCAATAACTGAGAGAGCATCAAGATTAGAATGAGATAATCTCAGTCCTTACGAGGATGGTGTACAATGGAACATGTTGAAGAATGAATTGATATCCTTCAAAGCTAATGTCATAAAGAAAGATATAAAGGTGTAGTTGCACTTTGTAATGGCAAAGATGATTCCATCCACACATATTAGTGATGTTACACGAGAATGAGCAGTCTTTATCTATGCCATTATTACTAGTAAATCCATTAACATTGACCAATAATTCTTTAACGCCATACGACACGCTTCTCGTGCAAAACAAGATAATTTATGGTTCCCTTCTTTGATAATTTCTTTGTATGGAAAAGCTGGTGTACGTTGGGACTCGAGCGAAGAATTATTGCATCCAAAAGCTCCCATTTATGTGAGTATTATTCTGAGATTTTCTAACCCCTCTACTGCTGGTGAAGTTCTTCCTCTACACCACCTCGTCGAGCTACTCCACCTTGAGCCCAGAATTTGACATTGCCTAAAAGAATGGAACGTCTCGAGCTCTAGTACACACAACAAATGTCATATCAAGTGGAATGCAATCAAGCAATAAAGTAGATGTTCTGAGCCTATGCCAACTACATGGGGATGGACATAGCCAGCTTTTCTATTCTACCAAATCCTCCCACAAGCATAAGAGATAATGACGAAGATGAAGAAGAAGAATGGAGTCTCTCCACATTCATACAAAGACAAGGGAGTATTCTTTTACCTTTTTCTTTTTTTATTTTTAACATTAAGGGCCATGTTGAATTTAAGTTTTGGGGAGAGTTTGAAAAAAAATTTTATGAGCTATGGTTTTATTTCTTTTGAGTTATGTTTTTATTTATTTATTTACATTTATGTTCTTAGGTTTTAATCTTTTTTAATTTATTATCATTTACTTTTCTTTATGTTTTGTTTTAAGAATTTTAAGTTCGAGCTAGTTGTGCCAATTTTCTAATGATTCCCTTATCCAATGATGAGAACTTAGTTATCTTTTTATCTTTAGCTCTTGAATCCATCAATATCACATCATCATCACAATATCCCTAGGTATGTCACTCTCCTTAAGCAGAAGTTTGTATTCCTTCCATTCCATTGCCATGTTTTAGTTAATGAGATAAAAATAAAAGACACGTTTCGTCGAAAATATTTGTTCCCTTCCATTTTAAAAAAGTTAGCTTGGTTAAATTAATAACTCTCTTTTCTGAAGGAAATGGGAAATTTTGTGTACTAGGAAGTAATTTATTTTGAAGCATCTCTGCCATTACATGGTTTATCTCTAACATCATACATACATACACACATATATATATTAATTAATATGATCTATTGTATTTTTAATTTGCAGATGTTGTGGAAGTGACCAGTCAAGGAAAATGTTGCAAAAATCATCCTAACCTTGGCAAATGTGTACCGAGAAAAGATCATAATCCTAAAACTAATGCCAAATGTTGGGTGTTTTGCATCTCAGATTGTGAGAAAGGAGGCTTTTGCAAACAAATGAGCGGTGGTCATCATGAGTGTCATTGTTACTGTTGAACTTATTGTTAGCAAGTGAAAAAATAAAGAAAAACAAAAGTAGATGATCTATTCTCAATTTTAAATTGAATTAAATGATATTTTCACAACTTTGTTTTCTTTTTTGTTATTCATCTATTTTAATATTTATTTACAAAAATAGGAAAATGATATCACAAAATTATATTGCTATCCTTTTTCACTAATTGTTGAAGAGGTCGAGTTAGCAATGGACTATCCTACCAAACCTAATATGTGAAACCTTAATTTTTCATCAAATGGAACTTCGTAAACTTTGAATATTGATGAGCTATATTTGATTATGTTATTACTTGAATTTTCCCAACCACTTTTCTCTAAATTTATCCCTCATATCATCTTTTAATTGTAGATGATTGATGATTGAAAGAATGGAAGAAACAAAAACCAAAAGAATGTGTTTTTTCAAGCAAAGGCATGAAGAGTAGATCCCTATGAAAGAAAGGTCAATTCATGGAGGTGTTTAGGCTCAAAACATCTTCTAGAAATGTCAAGGATCGACCGTTGGAAAAAGAAGGGTTGATCCCTACACAACAAAACCCTTGGAATAGCTTTCGGAATCACAAGGATCGACCCCTTAGGGGTAAAGGGTCAATCTTTGCAAGTCAGAACACAAAACTAGCTTCTAAACCTGATGAGGATAGACCTCTAAGGATTTAGGGTCGATCCCTATAGCCACGTAAGGAAAAAATAAGGCCAATGATTGACCTTTGTGGCTTAATGGGGAAAAAATATAAGTCCTAACTCGAGCCTCATTTCTCATTTTTCATTTCTTTAGCCTCCATTCACTCCCTAGCAACATCTAAACCTTTCCACAGCCACCATAAGCCATGTTTACCAAGGATTTAGTGTCACGACCCAAATCTGGGGTCCATCATCAGCGTAAAGGCTTAATGAGGATGTCCCACTCAACCCAAGTAAGCCTCAAACAAAACTATTAGCTTGAAAATGAGGTTTTTTTTTATTATGACAAAATGATTCAAATTTGCATTTGCTTTACTAGAGTGATCCTTGACAAGTTCTTGAAATGACTAATCTCATACTTTTGTTCTTACATGATTACAAGCTTAATTGTTTTTGTTGTCTGAATTCTTGAAGTTATTAAACTTTCACACACTCACTTCATAAATGTCCACAAGCATAAATGACTTAATTGTATGAGTGTTTAACATGCTTGAATGAATTCTCCTCATGATCTCCAAACGATTACTCTTGAGATGTTTAAAAGTGCATGTTATGTTCACTAGTGGTGGAATTCATCTTAAAACATTCAAAGGCGTTTCATCTTCACCAAGGTTGTTTCAAGCCATAAAAATCATTCTTAACTCAACATTTGATTACAAGGAAAATATAGCTGTTGAAAGTCAAACAATATAGAAGGACAAAGCTCAAATCTATTTTAAAGCAAGGCAAGTCGATCTAATGGCAGAATTGTTGAAAAATTGTGAAGTATAGAAGGCATACTCGACCCTATAAGCTTCATAGTAAACCTTACGGCAAGATGGATGAAAAATCACAAAGATATGAAACCATAGTCGACCCCAACAAAGATATTAGTCGACCTTAAAACAAAATTCATCTAAAAATCAAAGGATTTGAGAAGCACATAGTTGACCTTCAAGCCCTTATAGCCAAATATAAAAGCTAGACTTCAAAATACAAGCTTTTGGGAAATGAATTGACTAAAAAGCTTCCATACTCAACTATAGATGACCATTAGACACAAAATTCAAAAGGAAAATAGCTAGTTTCTTACCTTATTCATCTCTAACGGCTCTAAGACTTCTTCAACTATAAAAAGGACCCTTGGGAAGCATTTCAAAGTGAGAAAGAAGAAAGAAAAAAAGGCCAAACTCTTGAGGATCAAAGTTTTGAAAAGAAAAGAGAGAAAAGCCCAACAAAACCAAGCTTTCTTGAGTTGAAAACTTCCTTATGCTTTTACTCCAATCTTTATATCTTATATTTATATCTATTATAAGGCATTCTTCCTCAATTATACTAAACTAGCAAAATCCACCTTTTAGATGCACTCTTGTTATTCTTGTAAAGGTTCTAACTCATCCTTGAAAAGTTAGTGTGGGTATGTGGTTAAACCCATTAAAAACCATTGTAAGGGTTATGCTTGCTCTTATTAAAAGGCATTGTGGGTGTTATCACTTGATCTCATGAAAAAATCGATGATAGGATTATTTGTTGGTCCCAAGTAAATGTGCAAGAGGGGGGTGAATAGCACTTTTGGCTCTTTCAAAAATTGACCTCTAATTGGAGATAAATGCACAATGAAAGAAAGAACTTAAAGATGAATAAAAACTGAAAACAAAATAGACAAACTTACGACTATTTATAGTGGTTCGGTCAAAGACCTACATCCACTACCTTGATTGTTCAACTAAGGATTTTCCAAACAATCCACTAAGAATAGGTGAAATTCACAAGCTTTCACCAAGCTTTATAATGGCTTTTATCAGGCTTAGCCAAAACCTTTCACAATGGTTTTTACCGAGATCAACCAAAACCCAAAGTGATTTTTCAAAGGCTCAACCACAACCTTTCACAATGGCTTTTCACGGGCTCAACCAAAACCCAAAGTGGTTTTTCAAAGGCTCAACCACAACCTACAACAATGGTTTTTCACGAGATCAACCAAAACCCAACAACTAATTTTTCAAGGCTAAGTTAGAACCTATACACTCAATCAAGCAATCCAAGCTTGAATAAATCCCTTAGAGTGCCTTGCACACTGTAAGTAATCAAGAAATGAAGAAAAGATGAAGTACAATTGATCACCTAGCTGATCTAAGATGTATAAAGCTAAGCTCAAATACTTTTTCAAAGGATGTGAGTTAAAAACAAGTGTAAAGATAAGGTTTTTGGTCTTCTAAGCTCAAAATCACTATGGATGGCTTCTTTCTCTATTTTTTTGACTGTTGGAGAGGCTTTAAATACTTGCAAAATCAATTCTGGCCATTGTAGATAGAAACTAGCCGTTTCTAGCCGTTATTTTGTCTTCTAGTACTCAATTCAAATTTTTTGACAGAACGATCTAAGTCGACTAACTGCTCTCTTAGTCAACTAAGTTGTCTCTGTCTTCTTAACCCAGTTTTTGGCAGTGAGATCTTTGTCGACTAACTTCCTTTTTAGTCGATTAAGTTGTTTCTACCTTGAAGTTCAGATCTCTGGCAGTAGGCTCTTAGTCAACTAACTTAGTTCTTGGTTGATTAAGTCTTCTCTGTCTTTCAATGCTCTTGAGCCCGTCAACTTTTAATATGAATTTTAGCTGACTAATACTTTTCATTATCCAACTAAGGGGCTTCTATTTTGTTGATCAATTGTAGCTTCCTTATTTATATAATTTTTTATATGTGCCTATGAATGATTTATTTATTCTTGGCATACAATTTTTGTCTTGCACACTCAAGTAGAGATATTAGACATCAATGAATGGGAATATTTTGCTATCATCAAAAACATATAGAGTCAACATTCTCTATCTCTTATTTTTTATGATCACAAAACACTCTAAGATTAAGAATGCAATGTCTATGTTCAATATGAATGCTTCAAATCTTTATGCATAATGAGGTGTTCCCCCTTAGTCAATGTATCTACTTTTCTTTACATAATATTCAACAAAACCAAAACTGAGCATCACACACATAAATTAAACATGAAGACCTATTTAACTCTATTTGATTTAGTATTCTTTATCTCTTTTTTTTTCATCATTAAACAAGATATTTAAAACTCCTCCTTAATGGGTGCATCAAGATTTTCCTTTAATCTTTAAATCAAACTTTAATGAATGAGAATCATAAGCACTCATACACCTAAGTCATACAAGCTTATAGATATAGTTCAATAACTTCAAGAGTCAAGCTTGTGTCAATATAAGAACAAATGTATGGGAGTTAAATCATTTCAAGAAACTGTCAAGAATTACTCAAATAATGCTCAAGAAAATTTCATCATTTTGTCATAATCAAAACTATAATAATTTTAAAGCTAACATTATTGCTTGATCCCGTGAAAGAGTCATTGTAAGCATTATCCCTAGATCCTGTTAAAAAGTAAGAATCATTTTAGCGGATTGAAAATTCCTAGGTAAGCCAAAGGAGTGGATGTAGGCACTTAAGAAAGTCGAACCACTATAAAATCATTTATTTTATTTTTGACTCAAGTAGGAGATTTATTTTGAAAAAGGTTTGATTTTTACCTAGTGTCTTCATTTCATTAATACCTTTTTTTGCTACATTTCATTTCAAGAAACCTATTTCATAAATTGCTTGTAATTTTTTTTATCTCCATTTTCACATATTGATTTGCTTTTTTGTTAAATCTTTCTTTAGCATCATTACTTATGTATTTCTTGTAATATTCTTCTTAAGTTGTTTTTATTTGATTTGCACTTGAAAAATGTTTTAAATATTTTGAAGTGATTATTTGCCTATGTTTGTTTCAGTAAACTTGATTAAAATTTGTATATTCATCAAGGTTTTCCTTGGAACTCTTTTTACAAGTTTTCAAAATGAGTTTCTCATCTAGGATCGACTATCAAGTCTTTATAGTTGACTATATATTTGTTTGAATGGTTCTTGAAAGGTTTTACCAAGAAGAAACACAACCATAGTCGACTATAACAGTTCATAGTTCATTCTTTAAAATTTTTAAAGTCAAATTTACCCCTTTCTTGGACATTCTTGTTACATGATTTATTGAGCTAATTTTTCTAACAATTGGTATCAGAGCTTTGGTCTCAATTTGCAAGTTTAAACCCCACGAGTAAATATCCTTGTTATCTCTAAGACATAGCCATGAACTTCATTGAAACAATTCTTAGTAACAAGCCAAAAAGAGATGAGAAATCCAGTGTGTTAGAGCAAGGAGAAGCAAACTCTTGAAGATTGAAAGCTCTATTGACACACCAAGAAAAATGGGTGACTTCTATTACAAAAATATTTTTAAGCTTTTAAATAAGATTTTTGTTTAATTAACAATTTCTTGAGATTAATTGGTTTTTAAAATTATTCACTCCCTTTGGTTGAAGATTTTTTGTTGTTTACTCAAGCCTAAATATTAAGTGCATAATGCTATGTTGTTTTTCCTAAACTTTATTGTTTTAGCTTGATTGTGAAAAATAATTTGATAAAAATTTCCTCTTATTTTGTAAAATTGATTTCATATTATTGTTTTTGAGGAAAAATGGCTTTTGAACCTAATCTTGAGCATGAAAGATTTGATAATGTGATAGCATATGATTATACTCGATGAATTACACTGTCATCCATTCTAAACGTCTAAGCAAGGAAAAGTGAGCATTCAAAGTTGATTCCTTTTTTTTTTTTTTTGTATCTACGACAAATTAACCATTTGAAAAATCTTGACTTGCAATTTTGGACTTACTTGAATAGTTCAAGTTGGTTAATAATGAGCTTAATATGTCTACATTACTTGAATCGATTCTTCTAATGTAAAATGAGCTTGCACTAGAAAAATGCTTGCCATCCTAGAGCCTATAATGATTTATGAATTGAACAAGTTTGCTTCATGATGAAAATACTTTTTGACATGTTTTTATCGAATGTGCATGTTTGCTTACAATCTTAAATGATTACAAGGGCATTTTCAGTATAAGATTGTGAGATTTTTGAAAGTTACCCTTGACATGCATAAACATGATATATTATGCTCATTGCACATTTCATAAATCATTTAGAACATAATTGAACAAGATTGAATGACACTGAGCTCATGATTTTGCACAAAGTTATGTCCAACTCAAATCTTATATGTTTTAAATGCAAACTTTTGTAAAGAAAAACTTAGTTTTTATCAAATGATTTTCTTGGAAAGTCCTTTTAGTTCATTTGATTGAGATTGTTCAGTATTGCTTTAATTTCTTGAATCTATCATTTCACATGTGCTTACAATGAAAAATTATTTCTTGAGAATTTGAATGTTCAAATGCTTAGTCTAGAATCAATTCTTGAAATATGTTTTATGTTTGTGCTTAATTAAATGTTTCAAAATTGATTTCTTGATTATCTATATGAATGTGATTAGGATGAACTCATTGAGCTTCATGAAAGTTGTCAAACCTTGCTTTGTAAAATAATTATTACGTCATTTACATGCTCGATAGAATGTTTGTATATTTAGGAAGTTCGAGAAATTGTTAAAAGACGATATTGCCCTTAATGGTACCATTGAGTCGATTAAGCCTCGAACTAGTTCAAATAGGAATTTCAAGGTGAAATTAAGAGTTTCACAGTTCAGGGATGACTCAAAATGGTAATTCGGAGTTTGAGAATCAATTTGGAGTCAAACAAGAATTTTCACTATCTAGGGGCAAAATCGTAATTTTTCCACTCACGGATAAATTTTGAGATTTTGAGAGAATTTAGATCACATTTGAC
>NC_030850.1:19685284-19716094 GCF_000208745.1 Theobroma cacao
CCTAATTAGAGGGGCACGGTTCCCAATTATTGAGCTTACCTCGATTGGAGAGGCGCGTAGGATAACTCCCGAGGTAAGATTTGAGTACACTTCACGCTGGCCACCACGTGAAAGTGGGACTCAGCCAACGCCAAGGAACGGCTGTGTTGTCAGAGGTGAAATGTGTTTGTGTGTGTGACAATAAACAGCCTTGGCGGTCTCGGTAAGATGCTTTCGCGAGGTATCCCCGAGAATGGATTTTTGGCAAGGGCCAAGTTTTTGAAAAGTGCATAAGCCATGTTGAGTAATTAGATGAAATCCAATTATTTATATGGGTTGAGATGAATTATTTTAATTGTCTCCTATTACTCGGCTTTAGATTATTTTGATGATGTTTGTCTACTCACTGGGATTTTATAATCTCACCCCTTCTTCCTATATATTTTTCAGGCTCAGAATAGGCAGTAGACTGTCAATTACATCGAGAAGTAAATTTCGGAGTTGCATCCTAGAAAGCAAGGTTATAGACTTAAACCTTCTCAGTTATTTGGGGGCTCACGTGTCATTGTAATTTAAAGTGCATACTCTAGTTTTCTATATTATAGTATGTATAAATTTATTTTGTTTTTATGTGCAGAAAATTAATTTTTTGATGTTTCAAAAATAAACATATATATATATTGTTTTACATTAAAATAGATTATTTTAATTAATATTTTTAGTTTATTTTATTATTCAAAAAAAAAGAAAAGGAAAAAAAGAGAGAGGAATGGAAAAACTCGTACAAAAGCCTTGCGAGGTCTCGAGAGGCGTTCGGGGGAAGAATGTCTATCGAGGCTTCGCGGCGGTTGTCACGGGCTCGATGGGAGTTCCGGGTCGTGACAAAAGTTTCTTGGTTCATTCGTTATTTTTGTCAAGTCACATACTTACATGATATTTAATCTTGCTAGACCTCAATGATTGAAGTCTAAAACTTGACTTGATTAAGAATTTGATTGTTAAGTTTAATCATAGATTATATTGTCATGACATAGTTTAAATATGATAACTCTATTACATAGAGTTATTTTGCCACATTTTCGGTACTAAAATAGCTAAGTTCTTGAGTTTTAGGTTTAAATTTAGGTAGTTTTATTCGCTTTTCTTAATTTAGTTTAAATCATGTTAAGTCAATTTTATTCAATTTGTTTTAATTTAAGTTTATGTTAAAATGTCTTAAGTTTAGCTATTACTAATTTAGTCTCTTGTTTTTTAAGGTTCTCAAATGAAAAGGTTTTAATTGGTGATGAATCGTACAAGTATGGCTAAGTACGTCTCTCGCACATGCTACAATACAACAAAAAAAACTTTCACCCCAAAAGTACAATTGACATGATTTTTGAGCTATTGAAAAGTTGAGAGATAAATACAACTATCATGTTTACCACTTCGCCCATTTTAGATCAGATCAAGGGGAAAATTACACCATACATTGACTAGAGAGCACAAGGTTGTAAGGCCCATGGAGCAAGGCTGCAACACTAGCCTAATAGCTCGGCATTCAGTTTTTTAAATTTGTTATAAAATTAAGGTTTTAAAGGCTATTTAAAGGGGCTTTTGAGAGCAATTTAAGGGGACATTAAGAGAGGTTTTTTTAGATAAAAAGGAGCTATCAAGAATGCAAGGAAAAATGAGGAAGATTGAGGATTCAAGATCTAACAAATCTTAGTTTCTTTCTTTACTTTTGTTCTTCTTTCACTTTCTTTGACTTGTATTGATGGTTTATTTTCTTTGGATGATGTTTTCAATAGATATTATGAACTAATTTACTTTTTCAGGATTATAATTGAACTTAACATGTAATTAGAATACTTTATCTCTCTTTTGCTTATTATTAATGGAATATAAGTTGTTTGTTCCAATTCTATGTTCAATGCTTCTAATTGCTTGACCATTTGTTAGATTGATTTAGATAACTAAATGCGACTTGACAAAAAGAGTTTAGATTAGGCCATGAATGGAATAACATGTGTTCAAATTCATTTAGTTGATTAGGTGATTTGATTTGCATATAGGATAGACATATACCTATGTGTCGCATATAGCAAAGATTAAAGCACAAACTTAATGAATCTTTCTTTAGTTGAATTTGCAAAGACATATAGCAAATTAATTAGGAGAGATATTTTTATAAGAACATCGACAGAGACTTATAAACTCTAGGGTACCAACTCAATCCATTAAAGTAAGTTTAGAGAGAGAAATAAGATTCAGAAGCAGCGTTGGGGGATATTGTAATCCTAAGCTTTTTAGTGTAACACCCTCAATCTTGATGTTGACTATGTATGAAAGCTAACCTATTTAATGAGCTAATTTGAACTTTGATGTATATGATTATCAAGTTAAGGAGGTTGATATGCTTACAAGTAAATGATTATGAATATTGGCATGTTTGAAGGCCCTTAATAAATTTGTGCATATGTTTCGCACTTGGACACTTGAGTATAATATTTAGGTTAAATTATGAATAATAAGCTATGTGGGATTGAGTATGATTGAGAATTTGAAGTTACATAATGAATATATGGATTGATATTGAGCATAATATGATTGATTGAGATGATCATGAGAATAAGAATGTACTGTGGCCATAAAGAAATGAAATTGAAGGCTTGGAGTTGTAAAAATTTTCAGTTTGGACATGATCTATTGATAGATATTCCAAGTCTATCGATAAATAAAAGGTAATAAGCAAGATTACAACCAATCAAAGAACATCTATCAATAGATTCATGGTAACTATCGATCGAAGTCTACACGTGAATAAAAGGAAGGTAACTAAAGAACATCTATCAATAGATTCACGATAACTACTGATAAATGTCCACCCGTGTGCTAAAAGGAAGCATTGGAACATAATATACTAATAGATTCTACAAATATATTGATAGATAACCACCCATAAGAAATTTAAGGCAACTAGGACACAATCTATCAATAGATCCATAGAAACTATCGATAGATAGCTATACAAAAATGATGAGAAAATGTCTAGTGTGCCATCTATCGATAGACTCGATAAATCTATCAATAGATAAGGGACGGAATGTTAAGAATTGTGAAGGATCTATCGATAGATGCATGCCATTTATCGATATATGCATGTGAATTCATAAAAATAAAAAGGGCTTGAGGTAGTCCACTCATTTAGAAAACAAAAGAGAAACGCCTCCACTTCTCTCCACTTAACAGTTCACACCCCTTATTGGATTTTAGAGCTTTTCTGAGGTAGATGGGAACTTGTAAAATCATAATAGAGGTAAGATTACACCTTTCTACTAATTGATTTCCATTTTAATCAATTATAATGTGAATTTCACTTTGTTCCAACTTTGGTTGTTGTGTCCCATTGTGTTGCTGGAAATTTGATAGTTCAAGTTGATTAAATCCAACATTAAAGGTAAGAATTTAGACATATTAAGCCTTGAATTTGAAAGTTAGGTTTATAACTATGATTAGTTGGAAGTTTTGGCTAATTTAAAATGTTGGAAATTGTTCAAAGTTAAGAAATAATTATTATTTTGAATTGTACAAGGGAGAAGTGAAGCTGTGAACAAATTATTGAGTTGGAAAACCATTGAAGGCAAGGAAAATTCCATTTGATTGCTATGGGAGTGCCTGAATTGTCACTGTGAGTTGGGTTTCTTATTTGAATTAATGCATGTGATGCATAACACATTGTTAATGGCTGTCATGGTACTTGATTGTTGAATCTATGCCTAGATGGATATGCCTAGGATAGTGAACTATATATACATATATATCTTGATATGTATGTGTGTTGTGTTGTGAGCCACATGGTGGCATGTTTGCTCTGTGTTTCTAATGCTCCCAACCATAGGGCTTGTTGACCATTACGATGTGATAATGAGATATATGTTGCATAGCATCAATGTCTACTAAGTTTGCTATGTATGTATGAAATTATGTGATATTTGTGGGAGTAACTATCATGGAAAATAGTTGATTTGAGCAACAATATACTAGTATGTGATAAACAGATTTAAATGGAATTCAATATTGACTTAGTAGAGCATGTGAGGCTCATTTATATGATGATTCTTATATGTGAATTGTAATATATGAGGTGTTAAAGGCAAGATGGCTTAGAAACTTATTATGTTTTGTTCGACGGGTGAATTTCGAATGTTGATTTGATTATAGTTGAGTGGAGTCCTACTCTATGACTATGATGTGATTCTCCACCAATTGCTTCGTCTCACAGCCCAAATTCCAAGCTATGACCGACGCATGGGCCCAATGGGCATAGCCCACTAAGTCCAAGCAAGCTTATTTATGCAATCCCAATCATCATTCCAAACCATCATTTCTCAAACCCATATTGTAATTCTCAACTAAAAATATTTCAATAACATTTTATAGTAACCCAATACTCACAATTGTATTATGCTAACATAGTATCACTCATTTGCCACCTTACAATGGCTTCAGTAATCAAATATATATATTTGATTTATAACATGAATCTTAGTAGTTTTCATTACTGATACATGTACACAAGCATAAGACTTTTGACCGTTAATGGAGTGACTCTGGGTGAAGATACAGCTACTGAGATGTCATAGTACCTACCAAGAAGGCGAGCATATGTGTGCGACTTAATCTAGGTCCCAACTGCCTCCAAATCTAAAAACGTGAAGTTTAAAAACGTGAGTATAAAACTCAGTGAGTGAACATAAGAAGGGAACAAGCAATCAATAGAAAGAATTTGGAAATCATGATGCACTTGTTTTAAAAACAATGCAATTGATTTAGTTTCTTACTAAAAACCCCTCATTTCAAACTTTGATTAATAACCTCATAGTGTTGCAAAAACCCAAGATCAATCCATGAAGTTAAATGGGTGAAAAATATGTCAAAATCAAGCAAGGTAGCAAGCATGGTAGCAAGTTTCTCACTGCAGTGAAGTTCATTCTAATTGCAACGAGATGCAAGCGGCCAAAATAGAAAGTTTCTCGCTGCAGCGAGAAATAGTGTCAGTTTGCATATGTTTCAGTTTTTCAATCATATCTCCAAATACAGAAGTCCAATTAACCTGATTTTTAGACCATTAGAAAGATAAAAGGAAGGGCTACAACTTTGATATTCACCACTTTTCCAGTTCAGATAGGAAGGTAGTCAAAATCTTCATCAAAGTAAAAGTACTGCACCAGAACCTAAGAGTTTCTCACTGCAGCGAGATTTATTCTCGCTCCAGCGAGTTGCTGGCTACCAAAACATAATGTTTCTCACTACAACGAGAGTGCTTGCTCTCTGCAGCGAGAAGCAGGGCACCTAAATGTAAAAAGGACCTCCTTTGCACTAAAAATCCATTTGGTGCTGTAATAAAATCAATTTGCAAGAAAATGGGAAATTCTCAAGATTCATCATGCCAATTTCAACATGTCAAATTTTCACATGTGTTACAATCATATACCATATTCATGAGCTTTTATTCCATAAACATATATACACATATATATATATACATAAACACCAATACCACCATCGTCTCATCTGACTCATGTGCATCCCCCCACATCGTGCACATAACCGGAGTCATCGTGTGCATTCCCCCACATCATGCATAGTCAATGCCATCGTGTGCATCCTCCCACATCGTGCATACAGGCACTCTCATCATCCAACTCCCTCACCACCGTCATCACCGACATGTGCATCCCCCCACATCGTGCACACGCACAATTATCATTATCACACAATATCCACCATCAATGCATAACATATATATATATATTAACATAATGTAGTAGTATAAGAATCCATAACAGCCACATGTCACAACACATAAACAACTTATCAAGGGCTTGTTCCCAAGGCACCCGTTTTAAGAAAAAAAATTGGATAAAATCATTCAAAGGTCTTGTGCAAATACATTCACATTCCCAAAACCATTTTGACATGCAAGTTCACTCACCGATATTATTGAACCTCTAATCGACTCTAACCTCCACTAATGGTTCAAATGGGCAGGTGAGGCCTTGTTGGAACCTATACACACACAACATCACAACCAACCCAAATTGGCATTAATAAAATTCTAAAAGCTATTTCTTAACTCAAGTTCAACTAGTTATTCCTAACTAGCTTTCAATCACCATTAGGTGGCTATTTATTTCACTACTCTAGTCACCTTAAAAATGAATAACAATCTCAACAATAGATTAACTCACCACTCTAATCATCAACTATTATCAACAACTTGAAAATTTAACCTAATTCATTACTCACCTTGGTGGTTTTTTGTAGTTGAATTCCTTTTCAAAAGCTTCCAAGCTACTATGGCAAGTCTCTCTTTCTCTCTTTGAAACTTTCAACTAGTGAGAGAAAGTACTGAACAAAGACTTTTGAGGGTTTTAAGGTGGGAGAGTGAAAGAGCACAAAGGTTTTATGAAAAAGTGCACAAAAGCTTGAAAATTAGAGCTAGAAAGGGAAAGTTATGGAAGTTGCAAAGCAAGCTTCCATGGAGGATAAAAGGAAAGTGAAAGGGAAGGAAGAAGAAGAAGGAGAAGCTGTTGGAGCTCAAATATTTATGCTTCAAGTTAATCTAAATTTCCACCAAAATTACCAAAATGCCCTTAACATGGTGGTTTTGTCTTCCTCCCATCCTTTGTGCAACCTTTTTACTCTTTTGACACCGAAACAAAGTCCATAATAGTCTAAAGGTACTCGGGTTCACAAAACTTAAAAATTTAGACTCGAGATGCAAAATGACTATTTTGCCCCTATCGTGGAAATTATCATTATTCACCATCATAAACATCATTTATTCATTCCTTAGGCCTATTTAGACCTTAATAGCATAAAAAAAAACTCACTCATAAGAGCTCACTAAGAGAAATTACAAAATTACCCCTGGTCCGTATTATCTCGTCTACTTCTAGTTATGTGTCTATAGAGATCGAGATTTCATAGGTTCACTTCTGAATTACCCTTTTAACTTAGTAATCAACCTCAATTGGTATCTATAAACTTTATTAGCTACCGTATCAAAATACAAGGTATTACACTTCGACACTAAGCGTGATTTGAACCTTTATCGGTCATTTCAGGGTCGTGCATTATTTAACTCTTTGCTAGTTGCTTCGACACTGAACATGATTTGAACCTTTGTCGATCACTTAAAGGTTGTACGTGATTTATCTCTTCACAAGTTGCTTTAACACTGAGCGTGATTTGAACCTACGCCAGTTACTTCGACACCATGCATGATTTGACTTTTCGTTGGTTGCTTCAACACCGTGAGTGATTTGACTCCGTTGACTAGCCACAGTACATGATTTGACTATGTCAAATGAGGACCACTTGTTGGTTATGTTTTGATCATGATGATATGAATTGTAGCTGGCATTATAGTTTTTGAGCATGTGATTATCGATATGTAAATGAAACGTGGTTGATATTTTATGGAAAGCTTTGAGGTAAGCAAATTGATTATTGAGTTTTGATGTGATTATTCGGCAACTAAGGTGTGCCTATGGACTTTGGCTATGAATACGGTTGAAGGTAAGCCTAAACTTGATATCTATCATTATGAAGACATAGATTGGACTAACCATGGTAGTGGGCATGCCATTCGACATGTAATCATGGCAAGACTTATTTTAATGTAATGTGTGTAGGGATATTAGAATGATTCATGCACACTTTGTCTATTAGAGATGTTTGATCATTAGTTATGCTCACCTTATGATTAAACTCTATTATGCTTACCTTATGCTTACCTTATGCTTACCTTATGATTACCTTATGATTAAACTTCATACATTATTATGATTATGTTTAGCTCCCACTCACTAAGTATTAGATGACTCACCCTTTAATTTGTACCATGTGCAGATAAATAGGCTACGAGATTTGCATGGCTAGTGTCGTCTTTTAGATAGACAAATTTGGCAAACGATAGGCTACTTTTATCCAACGAGTTCACTCCAACAAGTCTAAACCTTTGTTATCCTCCCACTTCTAGTTTTAATTGTTAGAGCTACATATGTTTTTTGGATATTGTAGGCATTGTCTTACCGTTAATGTGTTAAGGGTTGTATGATATGAACCTACTTTGTTAGCCCACATATGGCTTGAAATATTATGTCTAAACAATGAATTATGAATTATGTGCCAAAGAGCAACGTGTATGAGACTTAAAGTTATCTTATTTTATGAATATGTGACGATTGTATAAACCTTTAGAATTATGTTTTATAGTTGGATTTATGGATATTTATAAGGCTTGCTAAGGTCTTGCGGACTTCGCCTTCAGGACTTGTGCGTTAGTCACAACCCCTTAGTTTGGGTCATGACATTTATTAATTTAATTTTTTCAGTAAAGTTTTGCTCATCAACTTTTAGATTTAATTTAGTTATTATTTAGTTTTAGTTTCACTTGTAATCAATCACTTTAATTCTATTGTTCGAATAAGATTAAGTTGTGTTAATTTTAGTATTTAACAAAAGTTGGTACAATTCTCTATGAGATTCGACACTTTACTTATTATTATATTACTTGTTACGATACGTACACTTGGGTGATAAAATCAACAACAAGTTTTTGACGTTGTTGCCGGGGAGTTTGTAACATCCCAATCCTTGACATACTAGAACTATCGTGACTATTCACTAGGTACACACAATCCATGGGCTATCATATTAAAGCTTAATCAATATCTTTGGTTTCCTTTTTCACCCATTCTTACAACCATCATTCTTCCATAAATGCAACTCAACAATATAGAGATATTAAACATCAAAAGACAAGAAATTTTCATTAATAATCATATCACCAATGTAAAATCCATAAAAGTTCAAATTTTTATCAATTTCCATAATAAGATAAATCGGAGTTTCGCATCAAGTTTGGTCTTTTTTCCTTTTAGTATCTTAGCATAATAGATTCACCTAAAGGCCTTTACGTGTGCGACAAATGGTTTCTAGCGATGCCAAACTTCATAAGGACTCTTAGCATCCAATGCCCTTGTTGGAAGCATGTTGAGCAAGTACATTTAGACATTGGCTGCCTTAGCCTAAAAATTCTTAAGTAAACCCTTCTTAAATGGTAGGCAATGTGTCATTTCAATAATTATTCTATTCTTGAGCTCACTAACTCCATTTTTTTTAGGACTGTAAGGCACAGTCAGCTGATGCTTGATCACTTTGTGATCTAAGAAATCATTGAACTCAATGGAATTAAACTCTCCTCTATTGTCTGTTCTAAGGTTCGTTATCTTCCTACCAGTTTCAACTTCCCTTGATGCAACATACTTAACAAACTAGTTAAACACATTTGATTTGTATCTTAAGAAGAATATCCAACAGAAACAAGAATAGTCATTAATGAAAGTCAAGTAATAGACACTACCATTCAACAATTTAGTTTTCATGGGGCCAATAACATCATAGTGCACTAACTAAAACTTCCAAGTAGCTCTCCAATTGCTGGCTTTAGGAAATGGAGCACCACTATGCTTGCCATATTGATAGGTGTCATAGATTCAAGCAGTGTGAGACATAGCAAGGAACACTTCAACCAAACTACCAGATACCATTTGTAATAGGGACTTGTAATTCACATGTCTTAATCGACGATGCCATCATTCAAGATCAGTAGATATGAATTAAAAAACTTTATTCTTTACTTTCATCTAATTTAAGGGAAAATATTTATTTCGTATTTCAACAGTAAACAATTCTTTACTAATGTCATCCAATATAATGTAGGCTTTGTTTTTGAACAATAAAGCATAATTATCTTCTATTAACTACCCTACACTTAATAAATTCTAAGATGCTTCAAGTACATACATAACATTGGAGATGGATTTTGTACTTGCAAGTGTTTGCCCTAGTATTATCTCAGTGCCTTAAATTTGTAGAAAACTCCATTCCCAATTTCGGCTTGAGATTTGTAACTCTTGTCTAGAGTTATGACATTTTTTTCTTTCCCTGTCATGTGATTAGAATAGTTGTTATCTATGAGCCAGGTATGTTTCCTACTCGACTCATTTTAATTTCTAGCCATGAATAACATCTCATCTGCTTGCCCTTGTTACTCTACAATAGTAATTTTTTTCTCCACTTGAGTATTCTTTGATTTGCACACTTTCTTCACATATCCTATCTAGTTACTTAACCTGCAATTAACTTTAGGTTAGTACTGGTAATATTTTTCAAGATGAGTTCTTTTTTTACAATAAGAACAAGGTTGATACTTGGCTCTCGGATTCTTATGCTTGCTTTCACCAAATTTCTTCTCCTTGTCTCTTTTATCAAACTCATTCGTTATGTAGTTGTTGCTACCTTTCTCCTTTGATCTTGCCATCATAGCTCCTTCAACAGAGTCTTCATGTCATAGTGCTCGTCTTTTCTCTTATGCTTAGAGTGTATTATCAAGCTTTGTGATAGTACAACGAGAAATGTCCTTTGAATCTTCAAACAAGGATAATTTGCTTCAAATTTTTATGGTAAGCTTATTAGAACTTTTTTTGCAACGACCTCTCCCCAGTCACTGCCGACGTCCAAGACTTCCGGAAAAGACCCGTCAAGTCTCGAACAAGCCTGTCTAGAATTTGCTCGTTAATCCACTACATTCAATCACCATATAATATTGATACTTTCATATACTAAATTGAACCATAAATATAAAAATCAATACAAACTTTTTCCTTTTATTCGTAAGAATATGCATTAAAATCTATAATCTCCAAATTAATGCTTATATAAAAATTTAGAATTCGTTTACAACTTAATAAATAAAATGCTATGACTTGACCTCTAACAGTGGAGCAACTCGAAATAAATTGCTAGGAGATGCCTTTACCTATTCACGATGGACCAAACGCATCCCTAACTATATGCTAGGCTGATCCCTATCTGCAAAAAGGGAAATAAAAGGGTGTGAGTCTCATAGACTCAATGATAATCATCGACTCAATGAGTAGGGCGTAGATGGGAAAACAAGCAAACGACATATCAGTTGAATATAAAAATGCAAGATTATAAAAGTAATTCATTTCAAACGAGGGTTTTGTGCCTTATATAGAATCGAGAATTTCTTATAAAGTATAAATAATCGAGGTAATAAAATTTTTCGCATCAAAATATATTAATAATCATTTTAGAATCAAATCAATAAAATTTAGCAAGCTCCCGCGAAACCAAATAATATTTAAAATCATGCCCAAATCATAACTCGCCCCATATGGAAGGAATTACAGATTCATTTCTCATATAAACATATAGGGGAGCTGCGAAAAACCATTTAATTCCATTTTCACCATGCAAAGAAATATAATTCATAATATTAAAACTTATTTCAACTCATATAAAATCATTACATTTTTGTCAAAAATAAACAACATGGCTTATGACTTTCTTAGAAACCTGGCTTGTGCCAAAATCATTCTCATACTTGATTGTCAGGGATACCTTGGCCTGAGGCTATCCCAACCGAATCTGCCAAGGCTATTAAACAGTCACGTACGCATAAATCATATTTTTATTTTGAAAACATAGTCGTTCCTTGGCGTTGGCTGAGTTCACCCTCACATGGTGGTTTGGCGTGAAGTGAACTCTAAAGTTGTACCTCGAGAGTTACCCTACATGCCTCTCCAACCGAGGTAAGAATATAACGGGGTTACCATGCCCCTCTAATAGGCTGGTCCACGGAACCCGCCTACTGCAGCAAGCTAAACCCATCATATAATAAAATTTGCAATAGCATCACATGGCAATTATTTTATTTTACAACCTCTCAAGGCAAATCAATAGTTCATACATTTTCAGCACATTTACCAATCCAGCCAATCATGCCCATATTATCACAAGCCATTCGATTCAAAATACAATTTATAACACAACAAGTAGCAGTTTCCAATTACTCTTGAATTTCTTGGTTAAAATGATATTACCTTTTAAAAGAATTCAAATTTGATCTCCAAGGGGATATTTTAAATCTTTTTCAAAATATCGGTCCCCACATCATGTTAAAACTCTCTTTTCGTAAAATGTTCATTGTAAATATTTGCATGATATTTTGTATCAAAATAGCATGATGAATATGTAATAAATTTCATGAATGCACACCACATAAACAATAAGGCACAATTTCCTTTGATGTAAATCTTTTCGAAAAGCTTGTTTCCCGGTTTAAAACACTTTATGTCTAATATATATATATATATCAAATGATTACTAAAAATAACTTACAGCCACAATTTCTTAAAATTCTATCAACACATGCTTTCCATAAATTTTGCACTTCATGTAAACTATACGTACATGTATATATATATTGAATTTTTAAAATTGACACCCCCTACTCACCTCATAATAGTGGGATATTACTTCACTATTGATTCGTACGCGTATATAATTATTCCTATTTGTCGATCACATACTTCGTTCAGCACACCTCCACGACAAACTTTCCTAGCAACAATTTAAACTCAGTATACTTAATCACACATTTGTATGAGTAGCAACTTAATTAAAAATTTCTTAAGCAACTTGCATATTTTTCATCCAAAATATGCACAATATTAAACGACCCATAAACCTTAAAATATAACATTAACTTACCATTGGGCCTTTATCATTTCTTTATGACCTTTGGGCCCCCTCCATGGGCTTCTCCATTTTTCCTATTTGGGCTAAACCTATTTATTTTTTATTTCCTATTGGGCCATGCCCACTTATTTTCTATTGGGTCATGCCCATTTTTATTTTCTATTTCTTTTCTTTTCTTTTTCTTTCTTTTTCTCTCTTCCACGTTTCTTCTTTTTTTTTTTCTTTCCAGCCCGTTACTTCCTTCACCACCGTGGCTTCCTCTCTTCCTTTCCTCTTAAAATCGATCACCAAAAGCCTCATTTTCTCACCATTTTTGTAGCCATTTTCTGCTCTAAAATCAGTAGATTTTCAACTCAAATTTCCAGCAACAAAACTTCTCAATTTTGACAGCACAAAGCTATCCAATTTTCTTGCACAAACTACCAGCAAACAGCTCTAATTTTTTTGTACAAATTGGCAGCAAACAGCTCAAATTTTCAGCAGTCAAAGTTGTCCTTCAATGGCAGCAAAAACCTTAAAAAATTTCCAGCAACATAACCTCAAAATTCAGCAGCAAAAACTTTGAATTTTCAGCACCAAAATCCCTCTAAAAAGCACCTAATTTTCTTTCTTAAAGTGCAACAAAATCAGCTTCTTACCTCACAAATTTTCAGCTTTCCTCTTCCTCCAAAAATTACTGCAAAAGCTCTCTTTTTCCTTCCTCAAAGTGTAACAAAACCGTTCTCTTTTCTCCTCCTCTCCCACGATTCTTTCTTTCCTTTATTTCTCTTCTCCCACTCTCAACCGACTTCGTCTCCTTTTTCTCTTTTATCTCTTTTTCATTTCTTTCATCTCACATGGCTGGCCCCACCATCATTTCTACATTCTTCTCTTTTGTTTTCTTTGTTTTTTTGTGTCTTTCTTCCTTTCTTTTGCTTTTATTTTTGTCTTGCTTATTTTTACTCACATGGGATTGAAATTGAAAGTCAAAAAAACTTGTGCACCTTTTCCATCCGCCATACACTTTTCTTTCTTTTGTTTTTGTCCTCATTCCATTCTTGACTCATGTGGCCACTCATGTACATATAAAAATATTGTTTGACTTTTCAACATCTTTTCTTCATTATTTTATCATCCATTTTATTTTCATAATATTTTTATTTCTTCAAAATAATAAAATTTACATATTATGCCTTAACTTCATTTTATTTAACACGCCTCCCTCAAATTTTCATATTTTAAAATTAATTCTTTCGATATGTGTAAAAATTCTAATTTTCTGCTATCTTCCTTTCCTTATACGTTTATAATCAAAATATCGAGATCGCATTTCAACGCGGTGTCACCATAATATTTAAATATTTACTTAACTGCGTTAGCTCGATTTAATAAAATCACGCTGACACAATTATCGTCGTTTTCCTTCAAAATTCTTCTTTACTTCTTCTCCCCCACTTAAATTAGTCATATTCCATTTTTCATGACTAATTCCGATAATATATAAAATATTAATATTTTAATATTATTTTATTGAATAAAATATTATTTTATTTCAAAATTTTTCACTTGCCTTCTTTGGTCCCAAAACACATCATTGCATCTCGGTTTACTTCCGAATCATCCTTTAGCTTACTAATTCCTCTCCAACGAAAATATTATTATTTAATTATTGTTTCTGCCCGCGTGAAGCATTTTATTCTTTAACGCTCCTTTCATCCTTTGTCGCTCTTTAGCACGTCAATTCACATCAAACGATCATTCGTTTGATCAATAAGGTCTTATTTGTGTCCAACGAGGGTGCGGGGTATTACATTGTTAACAATCCTTCTCTTAAGAATGTATTTCCCAAGCAGCCTCAACTGATTCACCATTTTCATCACTATGTGTTACTCCGTTATGCTTTCATTGTCTTTCATCTTTAAAACTTTAAACTCTCTCAACAAATTGAGCACTTACATCTGTCAAGTCTTATTGTCATGCCCATTTGCAATCATGGGCAAGCTAGCTCAATGGTGGACAAGCATGGGCAAGCCAACTTGATGGTGGACGATCAAAAAAGGCAATGGCTTGAGATTCTTATGTAAGGTAGTATTTTGGTGCATAGGCAGTGTACGAGACATTAACACAGGATTGGTGCGCAGGCAATGTACAAGACAGGAGCATAAGATAGGTGCATAGAAATGGCACGCAACATGATTAGGCAAACCACTAGGTTCATAGGAAACACTAGCTAACCTAGCCAGTGGGGTAGCCATTCCTAACCATTAAATAGAAGCCCTTTGGAGCATCTGTGTGGCCCATCAACATTTTAAAATGTTCCTAGCCATTAGGATCAACACTATAACAACTCAATGGGTTCCTAGGGCTATATAAACCCCTTGAGCCCCTCATAAGAGGCTAATGACTCATGCACCTTTCTTATGCTTAATAAAATTCTTTCTTTGTTCCTAAGAACTTTGAAAGCTCTCTTATTGCATTGTGTGCTTGTCAAACGGTACGAACTCCTTAGCTAATTGAGAAGGCTGCTTGCCTTTCTAAATGACCTTAAGGAAGGCAAAGGTAAGGCCGCACAGGCTAAAAGAAAACCCTTGTGACAGAGAACTCCTTTATGTTTTCACTATCTTTCATTTTTTTAAACTTCAAACTTTCTCAAAAAATTGAGCACTTACATCTGTCGAGTCCTATCACTCCCATCAAATTCCTCTTGCAACTTGTCCTAAGCATCTTTGGGGCTTTTGTTAGAAATTTTGAGAATATGGTGCCCTAAAAGATAAGTATATTCTCATGTTTAATTTCATTAAATTTATTTGTAATGAAAGTACATTTTAATAATAAGACAAAGAGTTTGTTTTAAATAAGCATTTATTATCTAGTTATTAAGGTGTCATGATTCTATTGAGATATTAAAATACATTTGTATGAAAAGTCATATATAGTGTCCCAACTACCTCCATATCTGAAAACATGAAGTTAAAAAGAGTGAGTATAAACCCAATGAGTGAACATAGAAAGGGAACAAGCATCAATACGAAAAGTTTTAGAAAACATGATGCACTTATATTGAAAACAATGCAATTTAGCTTAATTTCTTGTTAAAGCCCCTCAATTCGACCCTTGATTATTTAGTGCCTTAGTATTGAAAAATCCATGATCAATAATGAAGTTAAAGAGTGAAAACTATGATAGAGTCTAAGCAAGGCAAGCATGGCAGAGTGAATCTCGCTACAGTGAAATTCAGGCAAAATTTTGAACCAACCACCCAAGAGTTTCTCGCTGTAACGAAAACCCGGGCAAGCAGTTTACCCAACCACTTGAAAGTTTCTCGCTGCAGCGAAAATCTAGGCTAGTCAAGCCCCCAGCACCCAAGAGTTTCTCACTGCAGCGAGAATGAAATTGGGCTACAGCGAGAAACAGAATAATGAAATTAAAAGAATTATGGTCACAACGAAAATCCATTTTTACTGTAGTGAAAATTAATTGGAAAGCATTTGTCAAATTTTTAACATTCAGTATTCAATTCAATCACAATATATTTTGCATAACCTCTCTATATATAACATATATAAACATATATACAACTACCGACATCACCCCAACTCTCCCCCAGCTCATGTGCACTCCCACACCGCACATTACAATATTATCATCAGTATCATGTGCTCTCCCACACCGTACATGGCATAAATCATTGGCATGTGCACTCCCACACCGCATACTATCAACACCGTCATGTGCACTCCCACACTGCACACGTACAGTTATAATTATCACACAATGGTACCATTTCATGCATAACATACACATCAACATAATGTAGGAACACATGAACTAATCACATTGCACATTTCACAATATAAGAACATTTCATCAAAGGCTTGTTCCCTAGGTACATTTAAAGCAAAAAAATAAAATAAAATTTTCAAATGATTCATTCAAACACATATGCATATCCCAAAACAATTTAGATGCAAGTTCACTTACTTGTCTTTATTGATTCTTTAATCGACTCTAACTTCCACTAATGCTCCAAGTGGAGATGTGGGGTCTCATTGGAACCTATCACACACAATAGCATCACACCAACTCAATTTACATGAATAATATTCCAAAAGTTGTTTCCTAAATCAAGTTTTACTAGTTATTCTTAACTAGTTTCCAATTACCATATGGCTAGTCATTACTTTGCACTTCTTTAGCCTCATTAGAAATAAATAAATAACCTTCAACAATAAGACAATCCATAATTCTAACCATTGGCCATTCATCAACAACTTAAAAATTAACCCTAACTCATTACTCACCTTGATGATTTTGTAGTTGAATTCCTTTTCAAGAGTTTGTCAAGCTATTATGGAAAGTCTCTCTCTCTCTTTAAAATGTCTAGCTAGTGAGAGAAAGTATTGAGGAAAGACTTTTGAGGGTTCTTGAGATGTAAAAATGAAAGAACACAAAGAATCCTATGAAAAAGTGTGCCAAAGCATAAGAATTGAAGTTACTTTGAGAAAGTTATGGAGGTTTCAAGAGATGGCTTCCATGGAAGATGGAAAACGTTTAGTGAGGAAGAAGGATGGGAAGAAGAAGTAGAAGCTGCTAGAAGTGAGGAGAAAGTGCTGAAAAAAATTTGATATTTATCCTATAGTTGACTAAAGTTCCACTTATTTACAAAAATACCATTGCATAGTTGACTTTGCCTTCTTCTTCCCTTTGGCTCATACTTTTTACTCTTTTGACATTGAGAAAAGGTCCACAATAGATTAAAGGTACTCAAGTTCATGAAAACTTAAAAATTTAGACCTTAGACCCAAAATGACTATTTTACCCTTACCATGGAAATTATCATTATTTCTATTTTTTCGTTTATTTCATTATTATATGCATCATTCATTTATTCCTTAGGTCTACTTAGACCTTAATAATATTAGAAAAACTCACTTCTAGGATCTCACCAAGGAAATAACAAAACTACCCCTAACCCACGTCATCGTGTCTACCTCCTCTACATGCCTCTAAAGGTTGAGGTTTCACACATAGGAGACATGTATTTTAATTAAATTTAAAAATTGCTCACAACCATATAATAAAACTGGTCACTTTATTGTGTTAAGGTTGTAGTGTCCAGATTACTTCCAACAAAATGAATGTAATTCATTTCAAGAGAATGATGAGTCTTAAATCATTGAAATGGTTGACTTCGAGTAATGACACTATAACATGAATTGGAATCATGTGAGAATCAGATTTAAGTTTAACCGTTACTTAAATCTTGATCTCACACTTATGCATTTGCTTATAATATAACCGAAAACCTGATGGATAGTGGACTCATGTTTAATCTCCATATAATCTTTGATTCACCATGAGCATGATCATCATAAAGCATTGATCTAGTCTCCATATTTTTGGATTATAATCGAGATGAACATCTGATAACATATATCCAAATAATGGAGTTCATAGCATTGGCATCACTTCTAGTGATTTTGAGAAGATTAGTGATTAATCTAGGCCTAGTGGATTGATGAATTAGCTACTCATCACATCTAGATACTCAAAAAGATTAGATTTAGAGTATTCTATTACTAATTAGATGAAATTTGATACTAGGGGACAAAATTGATATAAAGGGTAAAATGGTAATTTCACCTTTTGTCATTGAATCGTTATGAGGGTTCACAATATAAGGTTTGCAATTGGCAACTAATAATTAATATCAAGTATTGAATTGTTTCTTGTAATTATAGTTAATCCAATAGTGCAACCATGAATCTACGTTGTAGTGATTTCATGGTTAAAAAGCTTGAATTATTTTTTTAATGAGATTAAGAATAATTCTAAGTTTATTGGAGCTTGGAATATCTATGTCCAAATAGATTCCCTACTTAGCTTTATAGAATTCGACTTGTTTAAGTTGGAATGCATGTTTTATTTGATTAATTAAATTGTGCACAAAAATGGCAGCTTTAATATGTTTGTTTTAATTTAGACAAGAAAACATGTTTGATTTTAATTTAGACAAGAAAATATGTTTGTCTTAATTTAAGACAAGAAAAATATTTTTTATCTTAATCTAGACAAGAAAATATATTTATCTCAACTTAGACAAGATAAAATATTTTTGTCTTAATTAAAGACAAAAGTTGTCTTAAATTAAGATAATGTTGGAAGGATTCTTGCAAATAAATCTAGCATCCATGTTGATAAAAAGAGACTCCATATTTGACTATCACTTTTTTATTTATTATTAATTTTTTTTAAATAAAGATGGATAATANGATAATTATAAAATAAGAGTTATTATTCAATAAGGAGTTTTATTTAATCAAGAACTCTAAATGATAATTTAAGAATTAAATTATTTATTCTTTAATTTTAATTTTGATAATTATGGAGCATGTTTAATGCTTCCATAACTCTAAATGAATGGTCAAACTCGATTCAAAGGTGTTTGATTTTGATTAAACCTTTGAGGCAAGAGTTTTAATAAAAAGAGAAAAAGTTGGAAGAAAAGAAACTTACGTACTTTTTCTTGAAAAAGTTTTAGCCGTCACTTTTTTCCTCCTCCTCCAAAACTTTGCTGTATCTTTCTTCCTTTCTCCCATTCTTGGTTAAATTTTATGACAGAAAATAGCTATTAATTTTTAAGAAGAAAAGAGAGACAAAATCAGTTACCATCTTGTAGTCTAGCATTCCACACCTTATCCACTCAAGGTTCAAGTTGAAAGCATTCTTGAAAAATACAACTTGTTTGGTCCAGAAATCATTCATTGGTGTGGTGGTGTCCGAAAATAAGAATCTCAAAATAAAATGTATGTTTTTTTAACAGATTTGTATTTTTTAGAATGTAATTACGTTACTTGCAATAAGAATGATATGTGTTTTCGCTTCTGTAATTGCATTGTTTGCTTCCTTTAGAAAAAAAAATTTTTGAAATTCATACTTTACACAATTACATCAATCCACTAAGATCCTACTCCAATAGTTTTCACATGCCATTATTCTAGTAAATATGGAGTCTAATACAATAATGTGAATGAAAGAGAGAGCCTTGAATCTCTTTACTACATCTTCACTATGTTGCTTCAATTGAGCTAATGTGGGGTTGACATGCCTCATCATAAGTGCTTCTCCACCCACTTCCATGACTTCCCAAAAATCAAGTGCTCAAAGATAGGCTTTCATTTTCACTGGCCATATTGAGTAGTTTTCTCCATTAAACACTAATGAAGCCATAACATTATAACTACCATATGTCATGGTTTTTTTTTTTTTTTCAGAGGTTTTTACAAGCAAAGGTTAAAAAGAATGAAACAGAATAAAGCAAAAGCTAAGAATACTTTAAGAACAAACTTCACAGATCCCTTAAGACCATATAAAGCTTTGATCCCATGTTAAACTTTTGAGAAAAGTTTAGAGACATTCTCAACAAAAAAGATGAATAGGAAAAACAAAGGCTTGGCTTTTCATTTCATGGTTTTGGTGCTTAACAGCATTCGTCTACGTGAGAGAGAAAATGAAAAAGCTAGCATTACAAAAAGACAAAACAACCAACAACAAACCAGTAAAAACACAATTCAATAGTGGTCGGCATTTTGGTACACAAGAGAAAATAAAATAAAAACACGTGGACAAGTCTATTCACATTGCAAAAAAGATAAGAATATAAAAAGATAGTTTGATAGAGTTACATGGTACTCCATGTGACTACATCTTCTTCCTATTTAAAAGATCATTTCCCGCCAATCTCCATTATTGCAGAGATACATTTAACTTCAAAATTTAGTTCTTCCCTAGCTTCTTTTCTTGCCCTAGACAAAATCCTAAAGGAATAACGTCCCTAATTTTTCTCATCATATGTGGTGGTTGCCAATGTTGGCAGACTTGGTGTGGTTGCTAGATTTTGGCCTCTTTGGTGCATATAGATTGGTTTCTTTGAGCTTTCCAACCATGGGATATTGCCTAAAAGGTAGGAACATCCACTAGTTTAATTTCATAGCCATTGGAGTCCTTTAACATGTAACAATTACATAAAGAAGTTGGTATCTAGAATGCTGAAATAAATTTTCTAAATTTTATCTGAAATTTGCACCAAGATTAAACAACCAAACCCAATTCCAATTGCTCCCCAAAAATTAGGAACATCCACTAGTTTCATTTCATAGCCATTGGAGTCCTCTAACATGTAACAACTACATGAAAAAGTTGCTATCTAGAACGCTGAAATAAGTTTTCTAAATTTTTATATGAACTTTGCACCAAGATTAAACAACCAAAACCAACTCCAATTGCTCCCACATTTTTACCATGTCTAGCCAACATGCTCATACATCATCTAGAAAAAAATGAAGGACAAACAACCAAAAAAAGTGGTCAAATTGAATTAAGACAAAAGTTGTCCCAAATGTTGAAACCAATCTCAATATTTGACCTCTTCAATTTCAACTTTTTATTTACCCAATCAAAACAACTTCAATTAATCTCAAATTTTACCAAGTATATTTAACATAGTGATATATAATGTGTAACAATTTGAGGTTTAAATAAGCAAGTTAGTTTATTGAATTAAATCAAAATAGACGTTATCCATAACCCAAACATTTTTCTAAACTCTTCTCTAAAAACTTTGTTTGATTTAATCTTGCACCAAATCAACATATAGTGAATTCTAAATTGAAATCAATAACAATCGCAACAATCTATGTTAAATAAGGCCAAAGGACACTTTGATACTACTATTAGGAAAAGCCATGCAAACAATTTACAAAACTCAGCAGAATTTTAAAACTTTTCCCTCAAGCAAGATCATCTTTAGTTATTTAATATAGATTTAATCCTGACTATTTGGTAGAAGTTTGTTTTACCTTTGTGGCTTTGATGTCTATATCAAGAGCCTCACAACCATTTGTGTTGCAATGAACCTCTCACCAAGCTTGGGTTGTTGCAAACCTCAAGTTGCTTGATTGTGATGCCTTCAACAGTAATCAACACAAGATGAAATAAAAAAAAAACACTAAAGGTGGTTATGGGATTTGCTTAATGCTAAGGCTAGGTTTTGTTAAGTATAAAAGGTGTTGGTTTCTCACTCTTCACTCAAGGGAAGACCAAAAAAGGGGAGATCAGTCGGCAACACAAGGAAGAGAGAGGTGAAATGATTTCAAGGTTTCTTTCTCTTTGAAAATTAGAGAGTCAAGCTTAGTTGACATCTTTAAACGTTAAATCAAGGTTCAAACCTGACTCATTCTTGCTCATACATTTAAATTAAATCTATTATTAAAATATTTTTATAATTTTAAATATATTTTAAAGTTGCATCTGAATATTTGACTTTTTAGTAAGTATATATTTAAAAAAAAAAAAAAGATTCGAATCTCTCTTTTTTTTTAAATATATGAATATGTATATATATTAGAGTTAAAATTAAAAAAAATTAATCTTTATTAATATGATAATTATTGGGCTGAGTTGGGATGGAGCCTAAAATATATAGCTTTGTCAGTTATACAGGAATACAATACTAAGAAATGTGTTAAAGGTGGAGAGTAAAAGAAAATAAATTTCAATTCCTATGTTTAACTCGATAGATAGTTCAATAATGTGCATGAATATAATTGACACTCCCTTTGTCTCGTATATAATGTCCTGCTTTGATTCTTTGTTTGGTCAAGTTTTTTCGATTTTGACTCTAATTTATTCTCACATGATCATTTATCGAAATTTTAAAAATAAATATACAAAAAAAATCTTTAGATATAGTAATTGTTAAATGCATATCATCTACTAGAATATTTAAAATAATTTCGACTAAAATTAAAAAAATTATCATAAAAAAATAAAAAATTATAAATGAGATGGAGGAATACGTTGTGCGAAAACCAGTTGATAGTTTGGACTTTGGACGCGGCATTCACGAAAGTCAACGGGTGTCCTAGGCCCTAGCCTAGCACCACGGCGCTTTGGGAGATCTAAGTTCAACAGATAAAACGAAGAAAGAATAAAATAAAGCACTCAAAGCGTGAGTGACACTGCAGAACGAAGAGGCAGTGATTGGATTCGAGCCGGACTCATGGGCACCCATCCCATGGCATTACAGTGTCTTAAAAGTCTTTTCCTTTTACTTTTGGTCAATGAAAGTGTTTCCAGTTCAACTATAGTTAGCAGCAAGTGAATCACACTGACCATACCACATGGCCTCATTGCCAATTATTATAATATATTCTTAAATGCTCTCGCTTTCACTTCCCTAATTACCCTCTGCAAAGTCTCAGTATATATGTATGAATGGATCTGAATCCTTCTACGGATACGGAAGCTCTTCAGTCCCACTCCCGCGTCTCTACTGTGATCCATCTGCTATTACTGATTACTCAATGATGATGTTCGTATGATGATATGAAATACTAGTAGAAAAAAGACTTGCATTCAATCAAATTACCATATATTCTGTGATTTATATTTGTGGGAGTTGAGATGGAGAAATATGAGGTGGTCAAAGATTTGGGAGCCGGGAATTTTGGGGTGGCCAGACTCTTGAGACACAAGGAGACCAAGGAGCTTGTTGCTATGAAATATATTGAGAGAGGCCACAAGGTTTGTTTTTGCTTCTCTCGGTCGTTTGTTATTACTACTTAGTATCTTACTTAGTTATGTTTTTGTTCACGGCATACTTTCTGGATCTTAATATATGATTTAGATCTTTCTTTAATTTGGTGATCTCTCTCTGTTGAGACAGCCTGAGCCTGAGCTTGAATATTTTTGCTTTTTTGGGTTCCGATACCCATGATTTTAGTATTGTTCTTGCTTCATAATTCATTTGCTGAGAATCGGAGTGATAAAACCTTGTTAGCTTCAATTAAGTTAAATTTGGGTTGTGGAGTTTCTTCAAGTTTTTTCTTTACTTTTTGAGTTTGCTTCATTTTTTTCCCTCTTCTTTTAAGGCACCCGATCGATTGATTGAAAGCTTAGTTGTATTTGTTTGCAGATAGATGAGAATGTGGCAAGAGAGATTATCAATCACAGATCTCTGAGACACCCCAATATTATCCGGTTCAAGGAGGCAAGTATCATCAGTGTGATTGATTTGTATTACTTCTTTGAAGCGTTGAGATTATAATTATTGTAATTACTGTCTTTTTAATCTGCAAATCTTCTGTTTTGATGGGATATGAATCCTATAGGTAGTTCTGACTCCTACACATTTAGTAATTGTCATGGAGTATGCTGCCGGTGGTGAGCTCTTTGAACGGATTTGCAGTGCCGGTAGATTCAGTGAAGATGAGGTCTTTTTCTCTTTCTATTTTTGTTCCTTTCATTGACATTTTTTCTATTTACTGGTCAGAAACAATTAATCTCTGGCACTTAAATGTTGTGTTTGTTCTCTATTTGTTCAGGCTAGATATTTTTTCCAGCAGTTGATCTCAGGTGTCAATTACTGTCATTCCATGGTAATTAACACTCAGAACCATAACGTTTCTCTATGTATGTGAGATGCAAGAACTAATTGTACTTTTGTTTCTTTGTTTCTATTCTTGTTTGCAGCAAATATGCCATAGAGATCTGAAATTAGAAAATACACTTTTAGATGGAAGTCCTGCACCACGCTTGAAAATTTGTGATTTTGGTTACTCTAAGGTTTGGTCCATTCTACTTGTAAGTGGCTTTATGGTTTTCCAATCATTAATTTGTTTTCCTAACAATTGGTGTAGTCATCTCTGTTGCATTCGAGACCCAAATCAACAGTTGGAACTCCAGCATATATAGCACCAGAAGTTCTATCTCGACGAGAATACGACGGAAAGGTAATTATTTTAACCCTTTAAAAAAAAAAAGAAAAACCTACAAGAAATAAAATCTAGATATCGAGCTTAGCGTACTATTGAACAAAGTCTATTGCATGATTTGGATCTGGCATTCCACTTTTGATTTTGATGCTTAGCATGCAACCAGAAACTAGTTGGAAGATGGTCAAATCCATCAGTTACTGAATGCATGATAGTCTCTCTTCTGCCACTCCTTGGCTTTTGCATTTCTTAACTTATGCACTATTTATTTCAAAGAATAGGAGATGTGACGCATTGCATTTTGTAACTGTCCTTGTGGATGAAAGTTTATAATACTCTATACATGTTGGAAAGAATTACCTTAAATTCCACATGCTTGTTATATTTAAGTACTATTGTGATATTGTCTTCTTCATTTGAGATCCTTTTTTTAAAACATTAATAGGGAGATATTTTGAGCATTAACTCAATCCATTTGCCATGCTTTTAGGTTATCTTGAAGGTTTTCTTGGTGGCTGCATTTTGTTATGTTATGATATATAGTTCATTTGTTACTGCCAAAAGTATTTGACATTTGCTTGTCAAACACCTTTGTCTTTTGGGATCTGCTTCCACTTCTATGGTGAAGTCACCTTGTTTCTGACCATGAATATCATTCCATCAAATGTTTTTTACTTAAATTATACAATAAATTGTCAACCCCCCCCCCCCGGTGGCCACTTTTCCTTCTAATTTGATGTATATATTCCAAAATTAATTAGATCTAATTTGTAACATATAAAAGGTTATTGACCTCAAGTCATGTCTTTTCTTTTACAGTTGGCAGATTTATGGTCCTGTGGAGTTATCCTCTATGTTATGTGATGATATATAGTACATGTTTGGCCTAGTTTTTTTTCAGCTTATTTACCTCTTAAAAGCAAAAGCTAGGCCAAACATGATCTTTTGAGAAGCTCTTAAAAAAAAAGTAACTATTTTTTAGGAACAAAATTTAAAAAAAAAAAAGAGCTTAAACAAAAGCTCCAAGGAGGAGCTTTTTCTTCTCTTCTTTTAAAAATACAAGAAAATATTTATTTTTGTTCCAAAAATATCCTCATTTGTTAAAAATAATTACAATATTACCCTCTTAAAAAAAAGAAATATCTTCTATGATAATTTTAACAAAAATTATAACTTATAGAAAAGAACTTATAAAAAAAATTTTACCAACTAACTTTAGCTTAATTTTAAAAGCTATTATTTTTCATAAGAGCTTCATAATAACTTTTAAGTTAAAAAAAAGTCAGGCCAAACAGACTCATAGTTCATTTTGTTATGTGATGATATATAGTTCATTTGTTATTGCCAAAAGTATTTGACATTTGCTTGTCAGACACCTTTGTCTTTTGGGATCTGCTTCCACTTTTATGGTGAAGTCACCTTGTTTCTAACCATGAATATCACTTCATCAAATGTTTTTTCCTTAAATTATACAATAAATTGTCAACCCCCCCCCCCCGGTGGCCACTTTTCCTTCTAATTTGATGTATATATTCCAAAATTAATTAGATCTAATTTGTAACATATAAAAGTTTGTTGACCTCAAGTCATGTCTTTTCTTTTACAGTTGGCAGATGTATGGTCCTGCGGAGTTACCCTCTACGTTATGTTGGTGGGAGCATATCCTTTTGAAGACCAAGAAGACCCAAGGAATTTTCGGAAAACAATTCAGGTTAATGCCAGCCTGCTATCTTCTTCATTTTCATTTATTAGAAAAAAAATATCATTCCTGATACCATAATCCTTTTTTTCCTTGCTAATTTTTCTTTGGCAGCGAATAATGGCTGTTCAGTACAAAATTCCGGATTATGTTCATGTATCTCAAGATTGCAGGAACCTACTCTCTCGCATATTTGTTGCAAATCCATCCAGGGTATGTATAATTTTTAAGTTAATTGATCAAGCATTGCAATTGCACCACATCAATGTTTTTGCTGTATGCAATTAGCTTTGCAAAAACCTTACAAGCATCTAGAAGCCAACTTAGGTAAGTTAGTAGCCCTTCTTTTATAAACCTTGATTAATGAAAATTTGTATCTCCAATGGAAGAAGAAAGATGAAAAAAGGGGATTAAAAAGAAAAGAAAATGAAACCTACAAGACTGAACCTCTACTTCAACTAGCAGTACTGGAGAAGTAAGCTCTAAACAAAATACTGAATCAATAGAGGACAACAAAGTTCTATTTGTAAATTATCATCTAACTGCCACACTTCATAGCATTTTCCTATCAGCATCTTTTAATCTGTTCAGTCCAATTAACTTTGCTCCACTGTCTGCCATGTTAAAGATAGTGATGCATTCTGCAATTTCTTCCTTGCTGGATATGATAATTATTAGCACAGTAACCCAACTTCAAAATGGTCCCAGCAGGAAACCTCTCTCTTACAAGTCAGTTTCCATTTCTATTCACTAGTCCTGTCATGAATATCTCTGTTGATGTAAGAGAGTAGCAGAAACTGACTCTAGATACTCTTGGTTAAAGTGCTGGTGAAAAATGTATGTTCTTTGACATTCAAGATATTGTCCACAAACAATACAGTGGGGCATCATTGTACAATGCCCAAAAGAGTTGCCCCCTTAATTATAGTTTATTTTTTCATGGGACACCTATTAAATCAGAAAACTAGACAAATACCCTTTTTTCTTTCTTTGGTACAGCTAGACAAATACCTTTTAATTATCTCATCCAAAGTTGTTGTTCATTTCAACTAAATTAGTTTAATTTTGGTCAGTCATTATGTAGAGAACTCAGAAGAAAAGTCATGCTTGAATGGCATCCAATCTTCTTTTACCTACATCAGTCTGTCATCATCTTTAGAATTATATAAATTTAACAACCAGATTTCTATGGATCATCGTCGCAATATATCTCTGGATTTAAACCTCTACTATATATGTGGACTTTAATTCTTCTTTCCCTAGATATCTAGTCACTATTAGAAAACTTAAAACTTTTAATTGTAGATAGAACGAAGTCAATTAGTTTTAGAGGGTAGAAATGCTAATTGGTATGTGGCTAATCTTCTGGTTGCATAATGATTTTCGCTTAATTTTATTTTGTTACCTGTGTTATGATCTGTTCTTTTTTTAACCTCAGTTTTCTTTCTCAATATTCAAGGTATTGAGAAGGCACTAAAAGATTTCTGATTTCCTCTCTCTCTCTCTCTCTCTCTCTCTTTTCACCCTGTACTCTTATTTCTTTTCTCCTGTTGTAATATCACCCTGTAGCTGATGATTGTTGGACAAGTTTTTCTCTCCTGATCTTTATGAATTTTAAAGGAAATATTTGTGTTCTACCTGCCTGCTTGCTTGGTTATCTGAATTTAACATTCTCTAAATAATTTAGGTTATAGTGTCACCCATTTTGTCACTTCCAAGTTCTTTTTCTTTTATTCTTGGTGGGGTGGGATGGGGTATGTTAATCTTAAAAAGCAGATATTATAGATCTATATGGTCAGAACAATGAGAAAGTGAAATACGAAACCCAGGTGCTTCTGTTGTATCTGGTGTGGGATATGTTTTCTGGCTATAGATAAAGTAAGGATTAATATGAAGAAGTTCAATGAATTGATTCTTCCATAAATAACATTCAAAGAAAAATTTAATTTGTTATGTAAATGGAGACTGGGTCTATTGTTTATCGGGTATTGCTAAGAACTGGTTTGATTATTTTAGTGGATTGATGCTTTTAAGCTGGGGCGATTATTTCTATTATCCATAGCAGCCTCGTGATGTTGACCACGTGTTTCATGAACCTTGTTTTTGGAGGTTCATTCATTGAATTTCAAATGTGTTAATCTCTACCATTCCCTGTTTTTCTTTGTCCAGAGAATCACAATTAAGGAAATAAAAAATCATCCTTGGTTTTTGAAGAACTTGCCAAGAGAACTAACCGACACAGCTCAAGCTTCTTATTATCGGAGAGATAACCCTGCATTTTCTCTTCAAAGTGTGGAGGAGATAATGAAAATAGTTGAAGAGGCAAGAAGTCCACCTCCATCATCTGTGCCAGTCAAGGGCTTTGGCTGGGGGCAAGATGATGATGAAGAGGAAGATGTCGATGCAGAAGTGGAAGAAGATGATGAAGATGAATATGATAAGCAGGTCAAGGAAGTCCATGCAAGTGGAGAATATCAAATCCATTAAGCAATGTAATCTTTAACCAACAGTTATGTAATAAAAATCTTGGCTTTAAGATAGTTTTGTATGATAGCAGATAACTGTTGGCTCAGTACTAAAAATATCATTGTTCGAATAAGATCTCAAACTTTATCAGTAAGTTATATAATGTAATTTTACCTGGATTTTGCAATGGATTGCGGGTGAATGAGGAATGAAATCGTCTTGTTATTTGAAAATTGGAAGAGAGTATGTGCAACTTAGAGTAGTAAAGATGGGTATCGTATTTTCATTGTTGGTTTGATTGTAAGGATATGACAGGGGCGGGCAGTAGGGGAGGGTGGGAGGCAGATTAGACGAGGGAGAAACCAGTTGGCCTTGCTTCTACAGCAGTTTATTCATTCTTGATTTGTTTATAGATTTAATAAATGCTTGTGGCTCTTCTTTCATTTCTAATTTTCGTTTTTTTGTGCTTCTTGACTTTTTATTTTATCTAGTTCTATAGATGAGGGCATCTTGAGCTTCAGTTGTGATCTAGGGTCCAAACATCCCTTTGGTCCCGATGATGTTAGTAACACCGGCCTTAAAAGCAAATTATGTCTCAAAACCTCAAATCCATAGATCCCATATGAGTTATAGAATTAATTAATTCAATTTAGAACCAAAAATTAGAGGAAAAGACAACAAGAAAAATTCAACAAAACTCAAGGTCTCCTAAAGTGTATTAAGGCCATTAACATTTATTCTTTCCATGCAACATGAAAAATAGAAAGATAGAAAAATATAGATATATCACATATAAATCAATTTTAAAGTATCAAACGAGAATTTTATATGTTATTCAGTATTTATTCCACCAAAAAAAGGTAAATCCGCAAAATCAATTTTGAAATTGTCATGTAAGACAAGTTTACTTTTTTTTTTATTATTGTATTTTTCTTACTACAATGTATGAACTTCATAATAGCCTTTAAATCATTACAAAATTGAGAATAACCAAACAAGAACAAAATAGAAAACTGGTTTTGCGGCTTGTAGAATACTTTTTAAAAGGTTATTATGCCTTCAGGATACAACAAAACATCAAAACTCTTCAAGAAGAATTAATAAAATTGGTTTTATAGAAAACTTCTTTATACATTTGATGAAAACAAGTTTTATCATAAGACAATTCTCGGTGAACTTCTCATCAATGATTAAACATAAAATTTTCTTGATGAATATCAAACATAAGTTTTAACGTGATGAAGACTAAATGCTCAATTTGGAATCAAATTTTAGGATTTTTATCAATTTAGAGCCAAACATTTCAATTGTAACAATTAAAGACTAAACGTTTTCGATTTCTTACAATCAAGGGCTAAGGTGAGAGGTGTCTGGCACATGTAAGGCACGCTCATGACGTGGACGATGACTTGTCATGTAAGATACAAAATGGTAGTTTTATCATAAAGTTTTTTTTTTTGTCAAGTCAAAACGATTCAAACTATGACGTGGCATAAAACAACTTTTTTATTGAGATGTGTAACAATTAAATTTTCCAACATGACATATAATAATTAAATCCTCAACATAATGTATAACAACTATATTTTTCAACATTATATGTAATAACTAAATTTTCAACATGATGTGTAACAACTAAATCTTCAACATGACGTATAACAACTATATTTTTCAATATGGTATGTAACAACTAAAATTTTCAACTAAATCTTTAATATGGCGTGCAATAGCTACATTTTTCAACATGACATGTAATAACTAAATTTTCAACATAAAGTGCAACAACTAAATTTTCATCATGACGTGTAACAATTATATTTTTCAATATGACGTGTAACAACTAAATTTTCAATATGATGTGTAGCAACTATATTGTGTAATAACTAAATTTTCAATATGATGTATAACAACTAAATCTTCAATATGACGTATAACAATTATAATTTTCAACATGGTATGTAACAACTAAAATTTTCAACTAAATCTTTAACATGGCGTGTAACAACTACATTTTTCAACATGGCATGTAACAACTAAATTTTCAACATAATGTGTAACAACTAAATCTTCATCATGAAGTGTAACAATTATATTTTTTAATATGACGTGTAACAATTAAATTTTCAATATGATGTGTAGCAACTATATTGTGTAACAACTAAATTTTCAACATAATATGTAACAACTAAATCTTTATCATGACGTGTAACAATTATATTTTTCAATATGACGTGTAACAACTAAATTTTCAATATGATGTGTAGCAACTATATTGTGTAACAATTAAATTTT
>NC_030850.1:19719030-19743751 GCF_000208745.1 Theobroma cacao
CCGGGGTGGCAAAATTACCATTTCACCCTTATACTCCAAATTATACCGGAATTAAAATTTTTCACTTCTAAACTTCAAATCATACTCCAATAAGTCAAATGGATCAAAAAAATCTTTTCTAAAAATTTCCATTTTGTCCCCAAGTGACAAATGACCATTTTGCCCCTAAATAGTGAAAATTTCGGTTGGACTCTAAATTGATCCTCGAACTCCAAATTACCATTTTGAGTCATCTCTGAACTGTGAAACTCTTAATTTCACCTTAAAATTCCTATTTGAACTAGTTCAAGGCTTAATCGACTTAATGATACCATTAGGGGCAATATCGTCTTTTAACGATTTCTCAAACTTCCTACATATGTAACCATTCTATTGAGCGTGTAAATGACGTCGTAATTATTTTATAGAACAGGGTTTGACATTCTCTTTCTTACGCTTTCAAGACACCAAGCAATGGATTTGATGTGCTTGGGTGGGTGACTGTTTGAGAAATTTGATTTTTAGGTATTTTGGATAAAACTAAAACGGTATAAATAATCACAAATGTATGAAATAACTTTTAATTGAATCAATTCGAGACCTAGATACCAATAAACTCAAAATTTTGAAATTTATAAATCTAGGTTTTCAAAGAATTTTTTTTATTTTTAGTCAAAGTAGGTGTTTTAGATAAAAAAACGTAAAAAAACATTTGTATTTTGATTTATGAAAACATGTTAGAAACACTTTAATCTGTGTCAAATTGTAAAACAAAAACAAAAAAAAAAGAAAAATGTTGAGAGGATTTGAAGTTTTGGTTTGTAAGTAACAACAACATTTTAGGTATTAAAGTATAATAAAATGTTTTTGAATATGTTGTGTAACAACAATATTTTTTCAACATGGCGTGTAACAATGATATTTTTTTTTCAACATGGCATATAACAGCCATTTTTAACCATAGCGTGTAACATATTTTTTTACATGACGTGTAACAATAGTATTTTTTTTAACATGGGGTGTAACAACCTAACAATGACTTGTTACAGGTTTTTGTATATGGCGTGTAATAAGCTAACCATAGCTTGTTACAGGTTTTTGTACTTGGCTTATCACATATATTTGTACATAGCGTGTAATACGCTAACCATGGCTTGTCACAGGTTTTTATACATTGCGTGTAACAAGCTAATTATAGCTTTTCACAGGTTTTTGTACATTACTTGTAACATATTTTTGTACATAACATGTAACAAACTAACCATAACTTGTCACATATTTTTGTACATAACATATAACATACTAACCATGGCTTGTCACAGGTTTTTATACATAGCGTGTCACATATTTTTGTACATAACGTGCAACACGCTAACCATGATTTGTCACAAATTTTTGTACATGACGTATAACATCATAGCGTGTAACTTCATTAAGGGTAATTTTATCTAACTTGACTAAAAATAATTAAAATTATAAAAAAAATTATTTTTAAAAATATCTTATCTTTAAAGATTATTTTTTAAAATACTCTTAATTTTATACTGCCAACATAAATTTATACTTCAACTTTTCCTTGATTTTCTGGCATGAAAACCAAGAAGCAAGAGAAAAAGGCGTATAAAGTAGGCCCCAAAGAAAAGAGCCCGCAGATTTCGGTGTTGGAGTAATCATCTTTTTAAGTTTGTAGCGATCCCTATGTATTGTGGATGACAGCATTGATCACTTCAGTGAACAAGGATAAGGGTTGTTTTTTTTTTCCTAGGTTTGAGGCATGCACAGAAGCTGGAAAAGACTCATTTGAGCTGTTTTCGAGATGGTGGGACAAAATCATATGCTGAAAGAATATCAAAGTTTTAATGGGTATATAAATGTAAATATAAAAGTAGCAAGCAGGAACTGGTCTTGCAGATAAGATGGAGCAGCATAAGCTGTATAGATCGAGTGCATGCAGAGTGCAGAATGCATTATTTAAGACAGCTAGCTCTGGGGGTGCATGCAAGTTGGGTCAGCGTAGCTTTGACCCATATATCAGATGTGCCATATCAACGACCAGCAACTTCACAACTAACGCCCAAGGCCCAACTCTGACTGAATGCGTATGCACGTTAAGACTTTAATGCCACATGTTTTGGCTTCCTATTTCAGCCTTGCCCTTTTTTTTTTTCCAATTTTTAATTTGTTGGAAATACATTCAGGAGGTTTCTATAGATCATTCACATGATTTCCGGAATAGAAAGCTTCAGGACCAGCTTGGGTTTGAGCATTTGACAAGAATTGACGTAATTTGCCAGCCAATTACGATCAAATCCCTTCGGACTTCACCCAGGAAATAGAGTCATCTGGTGGAGGTGGTATCTCTGTCCCTCAAAGTCAGACCTCAGAGAAGAGATCCAGACTTGGAAAATGGATAAAAGCAATACATATACACTAGTTTCCTTTTCCTTTATAACGATGGAACCATTACAACCATGTAGGGAATATTATTTGTTCGAGCATATCATTAGTCCCACGAAGTTATTTAAAAACCATTCTTCCGTGCCACACCCCCATACATGAGGCCATGTAATTAAATTAATTTTTATCATGTGGTTCATTGCAGATTCCATGATATATACTTTAAAACTTTTCGTTGATTAAAAGAAAACATTAGAACGTTTCTTAATCATGCGTACCATCATCCCAATGCCTTTTTTTGGGTGTATGGTTCCTAATCAAGCTTATTTATTCAGTAATTTTATATTAGATTTATGGTTTTGGACTAAACAATTGCCCTCCTCTATTTTATAAGCTTTATTGTTTTTATATTCGAAATTTTCAAGTTGAAATGACTGTTGTGAACATGATATGTGTTCCTTTGTTTTAATAAAATTTGAGACAGATTGATTGCTCCAACCTTTGGATTATGAAGTAACTTAAAAATTACGTTTCTAAATGAATAGGTGCAGCAAAACAAACCATTGAAAAGGTCAGATTCCAATAACACATATTAAGACAATGATGAATTTAAAATTTCACATAAAAAATTGTTAAAATATAATTATAAAAATAATTAAATTGTATATATCAATTTTCATAATATAAAAATAAAAAAATAAAAAATTAAGGACCGGCAGCCACCACCACCTGCCACCCCTCAGCTCTGCCCTGCGTCTAGGTGAATGACTTTTGCTAGTTGACAAATTTTTGTTATTTTCATACTTTTACAGCTTGAAAAGAGATACTATATATCTGAATTCTTCATTTTTGTGAATTTAGTATTAGTGTTGGTAGATGAAAGTAATTATAATTGTTCAACTTAACACGGCTACAATTTTTATTGTGGCTCGTTTCATCTTATGCAAAAACCATTAGAAAAAATTTTGTCAATTATATTCCTTTTTGCCCACTTTTGTTTATTTTTCTTTAGTTCTTTAGGGAAAAAAATCGACTTTAGTGAATTTTATATTAGATTTTTAGTTTTTATAATCAAATCAATATTCCATGATTTTTAATGTCAAAAAGTGAAAAAATTACAAATTTCATAATGAAAAAACAATACGTATTAAACAGCTAAGACTTAACTTAATGATTATTATTTTTCTTTAAGAAGAATTAACAAACTTAACATTCGAATCTCTCTTTTTTTAATTATAAAAAAAAAGATAATATATATCATATAGTTTTAAATCAAAAAAAATTGTGAGAAATAACCTTCTTCATAAACCTAATTCAAAAATATCACTTTTTATAATTTTAACTATTTTTGGTCAATTTTTTACATGACTTGACAATAATACCCTTTAAACAATTTCAGACAAATTAAAATGGTTTCAGTTTTCTCTCTCCCGCCATCCAGATAAAACTTTCAAAATTAAATCTCGATTTCTCTCTTTGCTCAAATATGTCTATCTCGCCATCCAATTCGCAAAGATGACATCAAGCTCTTTCTTATTTTGTTTTATTTTTTTGGATGGTGGATCTTGGGGTTCTTAAGGGCGATGAACAATGATTTTGCTATTTGCAGGCAGCGATTTTGCTCAGGAAGAAAGAATAGCTAAAGCATGTTTGATGGGTTTTATGGTGGTTCAAGATTTTATTGTGTCTGGGATTGGGATGATTGTTAAACATGTTTGCTAGGGATTTTGATTTTTTGATAGGATTTTGAGTTGAAATTATTCAGGGAATATTTTGTAAAGAGGGTATATTTTGTTTTTGTATAAGAGGAGTGAGCAAGGCCTCCAGATAGGGATATATTTTCTCTTGCTTTGGAGGGTTATGGAGTTTTGTAACCTATCTTTTATGAAATGCACAATTTCATGGCTTAGTAAAAAAAAAAAGTATGTGTTTTGGGTTCTTGAGTTTATTGGTTTATTCATAGAATCTCAAAATTGAGTTTACTAATTTTTAAGTATTGCATGACTTAATCACTGTGTGACTAGTTTTTAGGTATTACGTAATTGGTTTTAGGCATTACGTGACTAGTTTTTAGATATTGTGTGACTGATTTTTAAGCAATGTCTGAGTCACACAATGCCTTACTAACTAGTCACGCAATGCCTTACTAACTAGTCACGCAATGCCTTACTAACAAGTCATGCAACGTCTATCAACTAGTCACACAATGCCTTATCAAAAACTAGTCACGCAATGCCTATCAACTAGTCACGTAATGCCTTATTAGAAACTAGTCACGCAATTTCTTATCAAAAACTAGTCACGCAATACCCAAAGTCAGTCACGCAATGCCCAAAATCAGTCACGCAATGCCTATCAACTAGTCACGCAATATCTTATCATAAACTAGTCACACAATACCTTATCAAAAATTAGTCACGTAATGCCCAAAGTCAGTCACGTAATATCTAAAATCAATCACGTAATACCTAAAAACTAGTCACATAATTCTCAAAAATCACCAAAACTACTAAATTTCATTTAACAAGATTAACAACTTCAAACGATACACCATATTCCATTTAACAACATAATTAACGAATATGAATGCTCAAAATGTTTAAAAGTTTTTCTTCATATATCAAAAATACTCTAAAATGCTTAAAACGCTCATAGATTTTCTTCGTGTATCAAAAACTACTCCAAAATACTCAAAATGTTTAAACTTTTTTTTTCTGGTAAGGAATACTCCAGAGATGAATAGTTTGGTGAGAAAAGCTCAAAAAAATGAGTCAGTTTGAGGCATAAATCTAAATATATTTGACCCGTTAATAGGTTTCGGGTTGAGACGTGAAGTCAAATAAATGGGTCAATTTCATTAAGGGTAATTTTTTTCAAATTTTAATTCTTTTGGCTAAAAATAGTTAAAATTACGAACAGATTTATTGTCAAAAACACGTTTTGTATAAGCATTTAAAAAAAGAATCCTTTAAATCATATAATTTTTCTAATATGATGCCTAAATGTTTTAGAAGTATTGGTTAAAATTTTATTATACAAAATTAAGTGAAATGATTTATATATTATAAATGTGGTTAGTTTAAGTACATTAAATAAGTAAAATGATTTATTATCAAGGATCTTTAGTTTTACTTGTGCTGGTCTTTCTTTGCTAAACATCTACTTATTCAAATTTTAAACAGAAAGAAGAAGAAGAGGCCGAGGGGCATTGGTCTCGCGTCTCATGCAAAAAGCAACGAAGGCGAGGAAAAGGTAAGAAAGTTGCGAGTGGAAAGCGAATGGAGAAGATTCAAAGGATTCATTGACAAGCGGTGATGGAGGGGAGAGGAAGAGAGAGAGAGTTGATTGATTATTAATCAGAGGAATTGTAAACAATCAAGTCAGATTGGGTTTGGCAGTCGGCACTTGGACACTCGCTTTTTGCTTTTTGAAAATTTAACAGTGGAGCGCATGTGCGCAGCAGCTCAGGTTGCCAGTTGCCATTGCCGCAGACCATCCCACATGCCCATGCGTTGTGGACCCCTCTGCCCTGTCTCTCTCTCTCTCTCACTTTCATTTTTACAATTCTTGAAAATATATTTTCTTTATGTGTTATTATATAAAATTTTTTATTTTGGTTTTATATAAATGTTGTTAGAGGTAATTTAAAGCGTTCATTTTGTCCTTTGCAACTTGCAAGTAATATTTAGTTACCTCATTTTGTATTATATCTTTTGATTAACCCACTACTTTGTCTTTCTTGTAAGCAATATTTCGTCTTTTTCTTTAACTTTTTTCTAAATTTATAGATTAAATTTCGTTCAAAAAATATTTTACAGATTGAACTTTGAAACCAACTTTTTCTTATTTATTTTATGCACACTAATTTGTATGTATCTTTTGATTTTTTATTCTTGTAGAAATAACTCTTAAACCAATTAGTTTTTTTTTCAATATAAGGTTTGGTAGGTTGCAACGCAAATAATTAAATTTGTCTTCTTTTTGTTGATAAGTAATGGTGTGAAAGTTATACTAATATATATATCTTATAAAAAGGGAATAAAACTTCGATGAGTATTAAAAAGGAAATTGAAAGTAGTCAAAGTACTTTATACCGTGAATTTGTTCTTAAATTTTTCTCAACTTTTAGACTTGAGTCATGAAATAAGAGAAAGGGCAAGAGTGAGGACATGAAGGCGGGGCTACCGACAAAGGTTGCGCCATCATGGACGGATAAAACCTGGCGATGAGGTTGAAAACAGCCTCCGATTAGTCTTTGACTGTGCTCTGGGGCGGAGCGTCCCTTTGTAATGGGGGCCATTGCCACCCAAATTTTTTGAAATTTTATAATATTATATATTTTTTAATAATTTTTTTAAATATTTTTATTATTAATAATTAAAAAATAATAAAATGATTTTACAAATTTCTTTTATATAATCTTTATTTTGAAAGGATCCAATTGTTTTACTTAAAACATTACTTCGACTTTGGTGATATTTATTTAGATTGCTCTCATGTACTGCAAGTCATGTGCAACTGAAATCGAGTATTGAATGTTATAATAATTAAAACCCACAATTTAACTTAACTTTCACTTAAATTTGAATATGATTTCTTTCTTCATCCTAGATATTGGGGGAAAACATAGAAAATTGGTATCTATTTATATTAATTTCATTTACTTTCAAATGAAAATTAAGGACAATTTAGTTCCCCATCTTTCTCTAACAGGCTTTAATATTCAATGGTTAGTTGTTCTTTGACCCTTTGCTCATTACAATCAAGCNAAAATTTTTACGAATCATCAACTATATTCTTTTTTTTTCGTTATATAGGTTATATCTCCTACTTGTCATGGTTTTTTTTTTTTTTCTGTTATATGGATTTTATTTTTAATGATTTTAATTTTTAAAAATTAAAAAATTATTGTATATGTAATTCTCAAATATAAGTTCTAGTATTGCATTATTGGTTGTTGTTTAAAATTTTACTAATATGTTATTTTTTATTAATCTTAATTATATAAGAAAAAATTATCTTAAGTATATGTTTTTAATGTGCTTTATGTTTTATATTTAGTTGAAAGAAAATTATCTTGAGTATAAGAAGAAATTATTAATTCTGTATATCGTATTTAACTTTTATAGTTTATGCATTATAGTTTAATATTTAGTATTACAAACTTAAATATAATAAAATAAGAATATTAGATGTTGACAACATTAGTTTTTTAGTCGTTTATATTGAGAAATACAAGACTTCAAAACAAAATGGATGATAAGTTTCTTACAAATAATTTAATTATTTATATTAAAAAAGATATTACCATCGTCGAACAAAACTTTCCTAAAACACTATTATAAGTTTTTTCTTTTTGTTTCTTTTGATTTACATGTGATATAAAATTATTATCTATTATAAATCTTTTGATTATTAATGGTTAAGTTCAATATATTAGTTTTAAAAATTTTTAACTTTTATTCTTCTTAGCCTTTGGCTCCCCCAATAAAAATTAACTAGCTCCACCCCTGATTATGCTCGACATTGGTTAAAGTGATATTTAAAGAAAATTAATTTATACAGTGCAATGTTTAGCTTTGTTAATCAAATTTAAATATATATTTTTTCAATATACTAAAAAATCATTGTATTAACTATCAATTATTGTATTTAATATAAAAATAGAATAAATACTATTTAAATTAACCTTAAAAAATGTTCTTAAGATACTCATTAACAAAATTTATAAATATCTTCTCATTTAATTAAACTTAAATTATTTTGTTTCTTTGTCTAATCTTGTAATTCACCTTTATCTCTAAGTTTTGACATGTTTCAAAATTGTTTCGCCAAAACCTAATGGTTGATGTTTCAGCCGGTGTATCCAAGGGTTCAAAATACCTTTGATTTGACATAAAAAACGAAAAGAAAAGAAAATAAATAGTTTTAGTTCAAGGTAATAAGAATAGCCGGGGTGGATCCTTGTATACTGATGGCGGGTCACGGTATTTCAGAAATTTTAAAATTTTTTATATATTATATATTTTTTATTTTATAAAGATATAGAGTTTTTATATTAATAATTTTTTTAAAAAAAATTAACTTTTATTCTTTTTGTCTTTGATCTTCAACAAAAATGATTAGTTTTGTTGTAAATAAAAGAAAAAATATTTTTTTTATTTTTCAACAAGATATTAATTTGAAACAATTAAAACTATACAAACAGGACCCTTATGAGAAGGTGAGAATAACTCTTTCTCTTTTTAATATTGAATAATCTTAAATTTTTTATTTTATATTATATATTTATTTCTCATAATTTTATTTTATTTTTTAATGTTAAAATTCAAAATGCATCAATTATATAAAAACAGTTTTAAAATTTTAATATAAAATAGTAATGTCAAATAAAAAAAATAGGTTGGAGGCTAGTGTAATGGATCAGAACGAAACCCAACTTCGTGCAACCTTAAACTTTGAAAATAAAAATTAAGTCTATAACTCACGAGCTTACATTCTCAACCTAAAAAAATATGTTTGATAAGTGGTGAAAAACTAATATTTATATATCTTAGATTCAACCTCATTTTTTATTGATGTGAGATCTGTAATCAGGGGCGGAGTTAGTCAAATTTTATTGGGGGGGCCAAACACGGTTGAATAAGAGTTAAAAATTTTAAAAAACTAATATGTTAAATTCGATCAACAATAAAAATATCGATAATAGAAATATGAAACTAAATATAAAACTATAATTTGTAAAATATAAATAGTTAAAAACGATATATAAGATTAATAACTTCTTCCTATATAATCAAAATTATTTAAATACTATAGATTCAAGATAATTTCATTTCAATTAAATATAAAACATAAAGCATATAAAAAAATATACTCAAGTTAATTTTCTCTTATATAATCAAGATTAATAAAAAATGATACATTGATGAAATTTTGTCACGACTTGGTACTCTCCTCAAGCCCGTGACAACCGCCGCGACGTCCCGGTAGATATTCGTTACCCGGAGTGTCAACCGGAACCCCGCAAGGCTTTAGTACCATTTTTTTTTCATCTCCCCTGTGAGTAATCATCGCCAAACCTCGTTTTTAAAGAATTTTAAGCTTTTTCCCTTTCAAAATCGTGGAAAAATAATTTTCGCCTCACAGAGGCGTTTTCGTCATTTTTCCTTGAAATTTTCAAAACCCTACTAAAGATGTAGTAGATGAGTGGAAAACACATATTTCATGATTTAAAATAAATTTGGGTGTCTAAAACATTTATTAAAAATGATATTGCAACTATTTGAATAAAATAAAAATATTCAATAAAATATTCTAATTTCTTGTAAAACAATATTTATAGAGTCATCGGTAAATAATTTTTTGTAATGTAAAAGCTAAATAAATTCATACGTACTATAATACAGATAATTGGGATATGAAATTTACTTTACAGTGACTCGTGGGCTCACAAGGAACAAAAGTGTACAAAGGCAGTAAACCTACAGTTTTTGTAGTAAAGTCGACTATAATCCCTGACGATATCTGCTATCCACAGGCTACCTCAGGCCTGAAATGGTNCTCGTGGGCTTACAAGGAACAAAAGTGCACAAAGGCAGTAAACCTACAATTTTTGTAGTAGTAAAGCCGTCTATAATCTTTGACGATATCTACTATCCACAGGCTACCTCGGGCCTGAAATGGTTGAAAAAGAGGGTGGTGAGATTATAAAATCCCAGTGAGTAAACAACTACCATCTAAATCATCTAAAGTCGAGTAAATAGAGACAGATAAAACAGTTTAACATACTGAAATTCATCACCTTTCAACTTGTTTCAACCAAATAAAATCAATTCATATAAATCGAGTAATTAACATGGCTTATGAATTTCTTAAGACTTTGGCTCGTGCCAAAATCATTATCATACTCAGTCATCAGGGATACCTTGGCCGAGGGCTATCCCAAACCGAGTCCGCTAAGGTTGTTAAAAAGTTATGTACGCATAAATCATATTTTTATTTTAAAAATATAGCAGTTCCTTGGCGTTAGCGGAATTCATCATCACGATGTGGTTTGGCATGAAGTGAACTCTAAAGTTATACCTCGGGAGTTACCCTACTCGCCTTTCCAACCGAGGTAAGAATATAACCAGGTTCCGTGCCTCTCTAATAGGCTAGTCCACAGAATCAGCCCACTGCAGCAAGCTAAACCCACAATACAATAAAATTTAATAGCATGACATGACAATTTTATCATTATCCAACCTAGCAAGACAAACAACAATTTATATATTTCAACACAAATACCAATTCAACCATTCATGCCAATATTATCATAAGCCATTCAATTCAAACCATGATTTATAAACACAGTAATTAGTCTCCAATTACTCCATTTTCAAAACCATCTTTCAATTTCAAGATAATTTTATAAAATCATTTCATTAAATCACATTTTAGTTACAAAACACAAAGATTTACCATTTAACTTATTTTCCATAAAATCACAAAATCGGATAAAAACCATTTTAGATAATTAAGATGATAGTAAGGTTACTCACAGTACTAGGAGTTCGATATACTCCTATTCCCGATCTTCGGGCACAATCTCTATACCCTTGTTAGAGGGCTCACCACCTATACATCATACGTGACACGAATTTCAATAAATTGTGTCAATTTATCATAAACCATTTCAGGCTCTATAAATCTATATGAATGCACGAAATGTGATGCAAAATGTCCAAATAGCCGTTTAAATACGGTATTCGACCTAATTCGTACTATTCTTGGTGTAATTGGCTAAAACCTCTAATTTAACTCCAAATCGATTTCTTTCACTTTCTACACTCCAATTATACTTAAAATACCTCAATGACTATGAATATGATTCAATTTATCAGTCCGAACCATAAATTGCACATGTCTATACATTAGATAAAAATTTAGATTTTCATGCCAAAATTTCCCATTAAATTTCTAGCCTCACCAATCATTAAATACCACTAAAATATCATGAAATATCATCAATTTCAGCCTCAATATCCTCCCTAGAAAATTCGGCCTCTTGTGGGTTTGTGAAGAACAAAGTGATTATTTGCTAGATTTTCATACTTTCCATTACCAAACAACCAAAAACACTTAATTAGCTTGAAATCTAACAAAATCAATGCTCAAAACCTCTCCTCTCAAATTCAGCCAGCATGGGTTCATCATGCAAACTTGAGTTCTAAGCATGAAAAATGAACAAGAAAGCATGGGTAGTGTAAATCACAATATAAAATAACAAAATTTTACCTTTATTAGCTTAATTCCTTGAAATCCAACACTTTTTCTTCAATTTTCCCACCTAGGGTTTGTGTTCTTTCCTTTCCTCTTCACTTCATGCTTTGATCGGCCATATGGGTGAGACTAAGAGAGTTTTAAATAGATTTTACAAGGAAATTCTAGAATAATCTAAGCTTGACACATGGCATATTTCCATTGGTCCATGTGTAATACTTATCCATTAAGCAATCTCTCTCCGCCACATAAAATGTTTCAATTATCCACAATGAAAAATGTTAATGGCTGAAATCTATGGGCATGACAAGTGTTAGGTGGTGTAAAATTACAATTTTTTCCCTAGGGTGGTAAAATGATTATTTTGCCTTTATGCTCGGAAAAATATCGAAATTAAAATTTTTCACTTCTTAAACTCAAATTATACTCCAAATGATCAATTTTGATCAAAAATTTCATCCAATACTCACATCTTAACCTTGGATGGCAAAATGACCATTTTGCCCCTAGATCATGAAAATTCCAATTTGACTCCAAATTGATTCTCGAACTCCAAATCACCATTTTAAATCATTCCTGGACTGTAAAATTTTCAATTTCACCCTAAAATCTCTATTTGATCTAGTTCGAGGCTTAATTCAACTTAATGTACCATTTGGTACAATATCGATTTTTGATGATTTTTCGAGGCTTTTCAAGTATGCAAGCATATTGTCAATCACATAAAGGACATGACAAGTACTTTATAAGGTCGAGGTTGACAAATTTTAAGTAACAATGTAACACTACAACTTATATTTGAGAACTATATAATAATTTATTAATTTTTAAAGATTAAAATCATATAAAATAAAATTTACGCAACATAAAAAGGAAGAACATGACAAGTACAAGGTAAGTACCACATATTATATAGCAAAAAAGAAAAAAAAAGAATATGGTTAATGGTTTGTAAAAATTTAAAAAAAATTATAAAAACTTATAATATATGAACAAATAGAATAGAAATGAAAAAAATAAATAAATGAAAATAATAATAATAATTTAAATTGAAAAAAAATTTAAAATTGGGTGAGATATGTGAAACCATTTATTATTTTTTTATTTATATTAATTATTAAATAAAAAATTATTTTAAATAGGTCATTAATAGAATATATAAAAAAATTTAAAAATTTTTATATGTTATGAAAATATTTTTAAAAGTTTTTGGGGGGCCATGGCCCCCCCATCACATAAGGAGGCTTCGCCCCTGTCCGTGATATTCTATCCCATCCAATTATGCAACACCTCGTTGCATTGGTTCTTTACCCGTAGAAAAGAGAGACCTTTACATTAGTTCGAGTCTACCTTGACCCTTGTATCTCTCATGGGGATCTCATATCAATAAAAACCTAAGTTTGCTCTAATACTAAATATCATGTGTCAAAATTTAAGTCTAACTTTCATATGGTATTAAACTCTAGAAATAAAATTTAAATAAACCTATAAATCACGTATCTATATTTCCAATTCAAAAGACATTTGATAAGTGATGAAAGACCTATATTTATATACTTAAGACCTACTTCATTTCTTACTAATATAGAATCGTGACACTAAACACTTAATCTATTCTCAAGAAATTTCACAATCCACCCTCTTAACTTTTTTTAATTATAAAGGATAATGTGTATATGGGTATCCATGTTATAGTTCAAAATTCAATTTTGTACTTAAATTTAAAAAAAAAGCATTAACTTTTGAATTTTTTTTATTGTTGTTTTATCAATTTCCATGTGAGATTAATCTCGTTCATCAAATGGGTGATGTGTCTAAGGACAACTAATGTCTAAAAGAATCACATCACTCTTTTTTTTTGTCAATTTTAAAAATTAAAAATTTAGAAAAAAAATTTCTTAAAAATGATAATTTTAAACACATGTAACATTCTTATTGGTTTGTTTTGGATCACTCTCATCTGACTATTGGCGTCAGTCTCATGTCGATAAAAAAGTAAAGTTTGAGTATTTAGTTGTACATTTCCAAACTTGGAAGTATCAAATGGAATGTTTGTTCAAATGCCAAATTCCTAATAAGCCTTTCCCAAAATATATGATATCACTGCACAAATTGAGAGAGAGGATCTACTTACGGCCGTATATGGAAGTAGTGAGTGTTATCCAAACTATTAATGTTAATAAATGCGAGGGTTGAAATTGATAATTCTTTTGACTCTGTGTCACTGTTGTCTCCCCCACTTTCTCTCTCTCTTTTCTTTGTCTCTTTGCAGCCTTCAATAACTTTAATCTCTTCTACAGTTTTTTTAATTAGTTCCAAACAACTTTCTAGTTCATCTCCCAATTAATACGAAATAAACAGCTCATCTTTTTCATCAAAGTAAAATCATCTAATTTTTCAATTTTGTTTTGTCCATGTTCATTAAATTTTCATATTCATGTTTTTTGCTACATGTGTATTGGATTACAGAATGGAAACTAACCCTTCACTATACTAAAAATCTCATCTCGTTTATTTCAAAATTAAAACTCAAAAACCATTGGAGACAATGTTTTAAATTCATCGTAAAATTCAACTTGAACTCAAACTAAGAAAAGAGATTTACATTCAATTATTGACTCATCAATTTTACAGGTTTTCAATTGTTACAACGGAAATTTAATGAAAAATTCAGATTTTATCTTTAAAAAATGATAATTTTAAGGTAATTATCATTTCAAAGATAAATTACCATATAATTAAGAAAAATTGAAAAAAAATTACTTGAAAAAGTGAGTATCAATCAACAATTAAAGTTAAGTTCATTCAGGTTTCAAATTTTAAACCAGATTCATCTTTATCAAATCAAATGAATTTGAAGTGTTGTTCGACACTCCAAAATGTTGAAAACTTAAAAAAGTTATTAAATCTGTTCAGATTCATATTTATATAAAAAAAAATTGGCTGTCATGAATTAATGTTTTGGTTGATCAACATTAGATTGTGTTAATGGACACTTACTTTACACCCTGATTTTCAATGAAGCTTAAAATTCATTATATATATATTTATTAAAAATAAAGCAACTAAACCTCAATAAAATCTATTAGTTATATTCTTCCATTTTATTAAACAACAAAAAAGTACAACAATTATGAAAAATTAGATAAAAAATCAAATGGATTTAGAGAGAAAGAGAGTTCAAACTCTCTAGAAGAGAAGGAACAAATAAGAGGAATAATTAATGGTGTTAATTGGAAGTTGATGGAAATTATCTTGAGGTAATTAAAAAGTAAAGTAAGGAACCTAATTAAGAACGTGGTGGAGATGGGTCATGACATTTGTACTCAATACCGTACTGCAATGGCTATGGGACATTGGACTCAATTGAAAGCGGTGGCTGCGGATAGAAGATGGAAAGCTCCAGCTGGTATAATGCTAAATAGTGACGAGCCGATTGCTGTATTAAATGGTGAAACATGAGCTGCAGCGGGTTTCATGGTTGGAAATTCATCGTGGAAAATGGTGACTGCTGATGGGACGAGATTCCAGTGCAGTACACATGCTGCAGTAGCTGAGTTATGTGCTTTGCTATTGGCCCTTTCGGTTTGCTATGAGGAAAGCATATTTGTGCCAGAGGTAGGAATTGATTGCCTCCAAGAGGACTAAAAATAAGAGACTTAATGGAGAGGTGGGTCATGTGATTGAAGACTGTTGCTTGGGAATGACTCGGCTTATTTGTTCATCTATTGAGCATTGTAGAAGAGAGACTAATGTGGTGGCCCATGAAACTGCTAAGCTGGCTAAAGATTTGGAGGTGGACCAGTTTCTTTGGAGGGTAATTCTAGATGTTCCAGTGGCAATACAAAATGTAATTAGAAATGATGGTAATTCTAGTTAATGTGGGTAGGACGGCATGATTGAAGGTACTCTTTTTTCTTTTTCATGGGTTTTTCTCATTGAGTTTTTTCATGAAAAGATTTTTAATGAGGTCCTCTTCTTATCGTAGGAATTTTATAATGTGTGGGCCTAAGTGTGCAATTATTGTTATGATACATATTATAATTGCCTATGGTACTGCATTAAGGAATGAAATTCCCTTTTTCTCAAAAAAAAAATCACTTTTTAAATCCCCAGGGGTAAATTTTTTCCCTTGGTTTCCCCTTTTAAATTTTCCAAAACAAAAAAAAAAAAAACAGAGGAAGATGTAAAGAACATTCCTAGTGTTTAATCATAGAGTTCTTTTTTTAAATAGGCCTTATACATAAGACATTTTTGACAATAGATTTTTTTATAATTTTAACTATTTTTAGTCAAAAGAATAAAAATTTGGACAAAATTACCTTTAATGAAACTGACTCATTTATTTAGCTCCGCGTTTCAACCCGAAACCTATTAATAGGTCAGGTATGTTTAGGTTTGCACTTCAAACTAACTCATATTCTTTGAGCTTTCCTTGTTTAACTATTCATCTCTGGAGTATTCTTTACCAGAAAGCAAACGTTTAAACATTTTGAGCATTTTGGAGTAGTTTTTGATACATGAAGAAAATCTTGGAGCGTTTTGAGTATTTTTAAGTTTTTTTGAGTGATTTTTGATATATAAAGAAAAACTTTTGAACATTTTGAGCATTCTTTATCAAGTAGGCATATTCGTTAATTATGTTGTTAAATGAAATATGATGTATCGTCTGAAATTGTTGATCTTGTTAAATAGAATTTAGTAGTTTTTGTGATTTTTGGGCATTGCGTAACTGACTTTGGGCATTACGTGATTGACTTTGAGCATTGCTGACTAGTTTTTAAGTGTTGTGTGATTAGTTGATATGATATTGCGTGATTAGTTGATAGGCATTGCATGACTTATTAGTAAGATATTGCGTGACTTATTAGTAAGGCATTGCGTGACTTGTTAGTAAGGTATTGTGTGACTTAGGCATTGTTTAAAAATCAGTCACGTAATATTTAAAAACCAGTTACGTAATGCCTAAAACCAATCACGTAATGCTTAAAAACTAGTCACACAGTGATTAAGTTACGCAATACCTAAAAATCAGTCTCTCAATACTTAAAAACCAGTCTAATCAATTTCAACTCCTCAACTTTAGGGTTCTATGAATAAACTAATAAACTCAAGAATCTAAAACACATACTTTTTTTTTGTTAAGCCATGAAATTGTGCATTTCATAAAATATAGGTTATAAAACTCCATAACCCTCCAAAGTAAGACAAAATATATTCCTATCGGGAGGGCTTTGCTTACTCCCTTATACAAAAACAAAATATACCCCATTTACAAAATATTTCCTAAACAATTTCAACTTAAAATCTCATAAAAAAAAAATTAAAATCCCCAACAAACATTCTTAACAATCATCTCAATCCAAAACACAACAAAACCGTGAATCACCATAAAACCCATCAAACATGCTTTAGCTGTTCCTTCTACTTGAGCAAAATCACTACTTGTAAAGAGCAAAATTGCTGTTCATCGTCTTTGAAAACCCCAAGATCCACCATCCAAAAAAATAAAACAAAATAAGAAAGCGCTTGATGTCATCTCTGCACTTTAAATAGCAAGATAAACAGTATTTCATCAGAGAGAGAAATCAAGATTTTATTTTGAAATTTTTGTCTGGATGAGAAAATAGAAAAAACTGAACTATTTTAATTTATCTGAAATTATTTAAAAGGTATTATTATTAAGTCATGTCAAATATTAACTAAAAATAATTAAAATTATAAAAAATAATATTTTTAAATTAAACTTACGAAAAAAGTTATTTTTTATAATTTTTTCTTGTGACGTTGGGACCGCATGTGTTAGCTGATTTTTTGAATTCTTTGAATCAGATGAGAGGTGACAGAACTCAGGCCAATGCAGTGCAGGAAAACCATTCCTCAATTTACATCAACAAGCCACTATTCAGTATTGAGCTGTTACCAGAATATATACTAGTGTTACTTCAAACACAAAAGACAAAAGTGGGAAAAACAAGAAAGGCAGTAACAAAAGCCGAATAAACATGCTGGCCCAGGGATTCTTATTGTGAGAGAAGAAAAGGGCTGAAAATGGGTCAGTAATTGGCCGACGTTGGCAGACCGCACATCTCCATGTCCCTAAGCAAACACACGGGTTCAAACTTTCAGCTTTTCAACATGTTTTCAAACTCAAATAGTGTTTGCATAATAATAATAATAAAAAAAAATTCAATCACTACACTCTTAATTGTTTCAACCAAATGACCTTTTACAGATACATAATTCTAGCACCCTCACCAACGCCACAGTTATAGGCTTATAGATTAATATATTAGCTGTACTGCCGTTTCTATTATTAAAATAACCTAAATCGAAACAATGAATTCTTTTGTCTCCTTGGTTAAGCTAAAATTCACATTAAAACCAATTATAGGAGGAGTGGATTCTCTAGATTAATATTCAAGCCTACATATAGACTCACCCTCGCTTCTGTTTTCCTCATCCGGTCATCTTCATACCTCTTCATTCTTCCCATTCTCTCTTTCGGGTAATGCTCTAGCTAGAACCTGCTGAATAAGGCCTCGAAGTTTCTTTCTGCCATATTTTTCCTTTTAGACGAGCGATTTTATTTTTCTTTCTGTTGGTTATTGTCGTATATAAGTGTTAGTTTCATGCTGTGCAGATATATGGCTTCACCGCAGTGGATTCTGTTGCTGAGTCTCTTGTTAATGGTTTCTGGAACAATGGGAGCTCCCCCTAGGAGGCCTGTAGCGGTCCCATTCGGGAGAAACTATATGCCTACTTGGGCTTTTGATCACATTAAGTACTTCAATGAAGGCTCCGAGATTCAGCTCCACCTTGACAAATACACTGGTATAAACATAATCTTGGCTCTTGTTTTCCCATCAAATTATCAAATCAGATGCGTCTATCAGCCTAAGATATTTCATATGTTCTGTCGATTCTCACAACAGTTTGGTTTTGATCTTGTAAAAGGTACTGGTTTCCAGTCAAAAGGATCTTACTTGTTCGGCCACTTCAGTATGCAAATGAAGCTGGTTCCTGGAGATTCTGCTGGAACTGTTACTGCCTTCTATGTGAGTAAAATTCCTGTCACACTGTTGGCGGCTTTATTTACTAATCGCAGCTGCTTCTGTAATAAATGCTTTCTATGTGTGACAAATCAGAAAACTTTGGTTCATTTATTTGGGCGATTTTCTTTTCCAAACAATAAAATACTCAACTAAATTCTACTACTAGACGATCGTCTTTTTCTGCTTAACATTTATGATTTGATGTCTTGCAGTTATCTTCTCAAAATTCGGAGCATGATGAGATAGATTTTGAGTTCCTGGGGAACAGGAGTGGCCAGCCATACATTCTGCAGACCAATGTGTTCACCGGAGGAAAAGGAGACAGAGAGCAGAGGATTTATCTTTGGTTTGACCCAACCAAAGGCTACCACGACTACTCTGTTCTGTGGAATTTGGATCAGATAGCGTGAGTGTCCTGTTTACTTTCATATTACTGCCCAAATGTCCAAATCCTTTCAGTTTTGGCATTTTTATTTAACAAGAATATAAGCACGCACAAATTCATGATTAATGGTTTCTGCATCTTCTATTAGCTTTTAACTATCCATCGTGCATTTAAGTTGCTGGATTCTAGGATTTTGCTAGAATACTAAAAGGGTTCTAAACTTTTAATAGTTTGATGCTAGGAGCTGCAACAATTTCAATTTCGTGGAGAGAACATAGAACTTTCTTGTATAAGCGACATTTTTGTTTTTTTTTTTTCTGTCACTGTCGGTATATATTTCCAGAGTTCATTGTCAAGTTATAAGATTACTGCAGGAATCTAGGTTGATATCAGCCTTAATTATCGCATAGGACAAGAAAAATAAAAAAGCTAAATTAACATCGGATGTTGCAACCTGATTCGCATGATGTTCTTTTACGTTTGTCTTCCCTACACCAAGTTGGGATCAGATTTTTGAACACCCAGTCTTTTGAAACCGTAGCATGATGTGTTCCAGCAATCTTGTCATCGACGTTCATCTTTCTAAAGTGGAGAAACTGTTCCATAAGTCAAATCAAGCATGGAGTAAACGCATACTCAAATTTGGTGATTTTTCAGGTTTTCTTTATTGGCACATAAAATGCCTGAGATTTTTCAGGTTTGAGTCATGTAGTAGTTGGGTTACTTTATGACTTTTGATGGAAATTGATTGCTCCCGACAAACATTTCTAACTGGAATGCACTTTTTATTTATTTGGGTTCGTTTGGTCATTTTAAAGTTAGTATTTTAAAAATATGGACAGATTCTTCGTGGACAGCACCCCAATCAGAGTGTTTAAAAACTGTAAAGATTTGGGGGTGAGATTCCCATTCAACCAGCCAATGAAGATATACTCGAGCCTCTGGAACGCGGATGACTGGGCCACCAGGGGTGGGCTCGAAAAGACTGACTGGTCCAAGGCCCCTTTCATAGCCTCCTACATGGGCTTCCACATTGATGGGTGTGAGGCCTCCGTTGAAGCCAAGTTCTGTGCCACACAGGGCAAGCGGTGGTGGGACCAGAGGGAATTCCGGGACCTTGATTCCTACCAGTGGAGGCGGCTCCGCTGGGTCCGCGACAAGTTCACCATCTACAACTATTGCACGGATAGGGTGAGATACCCTACCATGCCTCCCGAGTGCAGGAGAGACAGGGACGTTTAATTCGTCATCAGCGGACCGGGACCTTCTATATATTCCCCTTACTATATAAGATCGATCTTCTCCTTCAGCTTCGACTTATTGGGTTTGTCTTCATTCATTTCTTTCTAGCTCCATTGCTGGGCTTCTGCATTGATATTAATATCGGTTACTTTTTATGTAGTTTTACTTCAAACATTTATTATCATGATAATAGTAAACCTATACTACCAGTACAATATCATTTATGTGTATCCGATGCACGTCACTGGCTATTTGAACGTTTTCGCTTTAGTTCTTATATATTGTTCGGAGGACAAATAACATTATCTTCATTTCAAACAACCCTACTTACTGGTTGTTAACTTTAATTTCTGCAAGTTGGAATACTGATTGTTGGGTTTTTGAGATAACACTTATCATGATCATCATCGTAGTTTGATAAAACTGTTAAAAGATAGAGGTTTAATCTTTATTCTTAATAAAATTTACATTACTTATAAAGTTATAAATGAAGGGTTTTCGGCATGCTCAAAGAAGAAATCACATTCATATAATGCAGCAGAATATAAACATACAAAATCAAAATCACCCTTGAATCACTTATGTTGTCTTATTGATAGGTTAAAAGCAAATATAAACAAACATATATTCAACCATATACCTCAAGAAGTGATTTTCAAAAATCATGTGTCAAAATCCCTCCACTTGATTGTATATCAAAATTCGGTTGTCGCAAACCAAAGTTGTCTATGTGTCTTGCCTTAATGGTGATCTACACAAATGTCAATTCAAAAATCTACACTAGGTTGGAATTATGTGGTGCCATGATGCTATGCTAGTAGCCAAGATTTTTTGAAAATTCTTACTTCTTAAAGATTATTTGTTTTTGGCCTTAAATGAAGATAAAAAAATTTTTTCTTAAGAAATCGACGCCCAAGGCTTGGGTTTTTCTCTTGTATTTTTCTGTCATCTTTTCTCACTTCTTTCTTACGAAGTGCACATATAAAAAGTATTTATAGTTAGGTTAAAATGCTGATCCAACTTTTGGTTTATTGCATTTTAATCTTTTCACTTAATTAAACAATTTAATTAAGTTCATATTAGAAATTCTTAGTTTCCAATTAAATACTAGTCCCATTTTAATTTCACATTGTCATCTTATTGTGTGTAACCCATTAGGTCCCCAACATGTTTATATTTATATTTATAGATCATGAGTGACATCTAACAATATATCATAACCAACCAAATGTCAGGAAAGTCAATATGGTTTGACTAATCTTTCAGTGTATAGTATCTTAGTGTAATTCGATCCTTTCATCATATATCTTGGATAGATCAAAAGCTTAGCTTTGTGTTTACTTTCTAATTTATCCATATTAGTCTTGCAACTTCCATGTTGACCTATCAAGATTGCCTTGGCCAAGGACTTTCAATCAATATAAGTCAGAAGCAAGTAAGCTATGTCCCCTTTAAATTACTTGGGGTGATGAATCCTTTCTAGACTACTCATTCATTTTTGCATGCTTCATGCCATACCCAAAAGCATCTTGTTTAGGCATCTGATTGCCTCTCGACTCATAGGGGTGAAATCAAAGCATGAAAATTGACATACAAGATAACCTGGTATCACAAGTCTAAGAATTACTTACACTATAGATAAATGAGATCATTTCCATAGACACTTGAATGAAATACCAAATGGAACTCTCATAGTGGGTCATGTTCAGTGAATTTGTCCTTTAACAAGCACCCACATACCTTCCCCAAGTATCTCACATACTTCAACTTATGAGATTGGTTGCTTACTTCCAAAGTAAAGAGGCTTAGCATGTACCAGTCTTTGAGCATTGGCAATGCCCTTATTCTTAACAATATAATGACCAGGAACATATTTAGGAATAAGGCTTTGATGCATAAAAATATCATAATTATAACCTCTATAATTTCATTGCAAGGCCATTATGTTCCAATGACTTTATCTACATAAGTCTCTCATGACTCTTTATAAATAAATGCATAGATAAAGAAATACCTCACACATTATATAAAATATCCATAATGTATTTAACATGAATGTTAGTGTAGAATTCTCGATATGCAATATATCAAGAAGGGGGTGAATTGATATATTAAAAATTTCTTTGAAAATCTAAGTGTAAAAATTAAAACCTTTTCACCCAAAAATATTTCTTTATATGAAAGTAAATTTTCTACGATAAATCACTAGGTATAAAAATAATGAGTCAAGATAAAATATTCTTCTTGAAATAAATGCTAGCTATGAAGGATAAAGAACAATATTGTTCTAAGAGAAAAACAATAAATCAATATAAATCTATTTCCCTAAGGTAAGTATGAAAAATAAATAATAATGTGGAAACTAAAAAGAGACACAAGCAATTTATAGTGGTTTGGCCCTTTGATGCCTACATCCATTTCCTTAGCAACTAACGAATTTCAATTCACTATCAAGGATTCTTACTTTTTAATGAGAAGCGATAACCCTTACACAATCCACAATGGGATTCTTGCTTTTTCACGGGATCAAGTGGCAACCTCTACAATCCACAAAAAGATTCTTGTTTTTTACAAGATCAAGCAGTAGCCTACACAATCCATAAAGGATTATTGCTTTTTGATAAGAAGCGATAACCTTTACAAGATAGCTTTTCAAGGTTTATCTAGAACCTTTAGAATGGAGTACAAATTTCAACAAAAAGATGCCTCTACAAAGGTTGGGTGCTGAGATTTTAAGCTTGTTTGTAGTGAGAGAAGAAATTTCAGCTTGAATGAAGTAATGATTCAACTTTGAAAGCTTAATGGAGGACTAAAAGTATGGTAGAAAGTGAAGATGAGCTAGTGGGTAGTCTTTATAGGGTTTGTAACTTTATCTCGGGTCTTCTTTTACTTCAAAATGCCTAAAATGCATTTATTTATAGCTAAGGCATGTTTTGGAGTCATTAAACATAAGTTTGAATCAAATCTGATCATTGTTGAAGCTTAAGGGTTGCCTACAACACTCTTAAGGTTGACTATATTCTTCAAATTTTTTCAATTAGGGCTTTCATAGTCAAGTGTATATATTTTCAAGTCCATCCACTTCTAGAGAGTGTGTATTCTTCAAATCTGGCCTTCTATAGTCGACTATGTCTCTCTTATAATAAACTATGGTTTCTTAAAGTTGACTTTTTTTAGTTTCTGACTTGTCAGGGTCGACTATATCTTTTCTATGGTCGACTATGGTTGTTCTTTAACTTGATTTTCTTGGTTTTTTTGGAACATGGTTGATTATACTTCCTTTATAGTCGACTATGTGTCACGACCCGGAACTCCCATCGAGCCCATGACAACCGCCGCGAAGCCTCGACAGACATTCTTCCCCCGAATGCCTTTTGAGACCTCGCAAGGCTTTTGTACCAGTTTTTCCATTCTTCTCTCTTTTTCTTTTTTTTTTATAATAAAATAAAATAAAATAAAAATATTAATTAAAATAATCTATTTTAATGTAAAACAATATATATATATATTTTAAACATCAAAAATTAATTTTCTGCACATAAAAATAAAATAAATTTATACATACTGTAATATAGAAAACTGGAGTATGCAATTTAAATTACAATGACACGTGGGCTCCCAAATAACTAAGAAGATTTAAGTCTATAACCTTGCTTTCTAGGATGCAACTCCGAAATTTACTTCTCGATGCAATTGACAGTCTACTGCCTATTCTGAGCCTGAAAAATGTATAGAAAAAAGGGGTGAGATTATAAAATCTCAATGAGTAGACAGACATTATCAAAATAATCTAAAGTCGAGTAATAGGAGACAATTAAAATAATTTATCCAAACCCATATAAATAATTGGATTTCATCCAATTACTCAACATGGCTTATGTACTTTTCAAAAACTTAGCCCTTGCCAAAAATCCATTCTCGGGGATACCCCGCGAAGGCATCTTACCAAGACCGCCAAGGCTGTTTATTGTCACACACACAAACACATTTCACCTCTGATAACACAACCGTTCCTCGGCGTTGGTTGAGTCCCAGTTTCACGTGGTGGGCAGCGTGAAGTGTACTCAAATTCTACCTCGGGAGTTATCCTACGCGCCTTTCCAATCGAGGTAAGCTCAATAATTTGGAACCGTGCCCCTCTAATTAGGCTGGCCCACGGAGCCCCCGTCACTACAGTGCCGACTTTATAATCCATCAACCAATAAAATCGCAATAGTATGACATGGCTCACTTAACACATTCAAAGCAAATCAAAGCAGTTCACATATTCTTTAAATCATAAAAATAACCAGTCATACCCACATTTATCATAAGCCATTTAATGTAAAATCATGGATAAACAACACAATCATAGTATAGGTCTCCAATTACTCTATTTTTGAAATCATTATTAAATTTT
>NC_030850.1:19745564-19767097 GCF_000208745.1 Theobroma cacao
CTTGAAACTGATAATTCTATTTATAAAATTATTTTATTCTAATTTTGTTATTAAATATTAGCTAAGTCCTCAATTTTTAATTATAATTTACTTATTTTTAGTTGTTTTTATAATTAGGTTACTTTTAAGTTAGTTACTTTAATTTTATTTTATTTCTTTTAATTTGTTTATTATTGATTAGTTTTATTTTTTTGTAAGATTAAAAGTGATTGGGCTTAATTTTGGAAAGTAAGATATTGAAAGACCCAGAATCTGCTTGCATATGCTTCAGTATTTTAGCCATATCTCGAGCTACAGAACTCCAAATGATACGATTCTTGGACTGGTGGAAAGCTGAGAAACAGAGCTACAACTTTCATGCAGATTAATTTGCCCAGTTATGCTTTGAAGATAGAGAAAATTGCGTTGAAAAATGGCTGGACGTACTGTGCCGGGAATGAAAATTTGTAAAGACTGATAATTGATTTTTGAGCCTTTTATTACACTTTTAGTCTATTAGTATAAATAGGATATGTTTAATAACATTAGAAACAACTTTTGAGAGATTCAAGAAACTAGAAGTTGAGGCTGAAACTTGGAGATCAAGTTGGCAATAATTGTTTTTTGTTCTTCCTTAGCTTTTAATTTTCTTGTTACTTTCAATGGTTAAATTTATTATAATGTTATTTTATTTTACAATTATGAGTAGCTAAATTTCTTTTTCTAGGAATGCAATTGAACTCACATGTAGTCTAAATTTTTAATCTCTTTCTTGCTTATTTTTAATGGGATTTGAATTGTTTATTCCAATTTGTTCTTAATGCTTTTTAACTGCCTGACCACTAATTAAATTGATCTAAGAACCTAAACAAACTTGGGAAAGGGATTTTAGTGTAGACTAAAATTTGGATAGCATATGATCATATTAATTGATTTGCGTATAGGATAGGGATATACCTATAGGCCTTATGTAGCCAGATTAGAGCCTGTACTTAATGAGTCTGTTTTAATTTCAATTCACATAGGAATATAGTGTTTTGGTTAAAATAGATATTTTTATAAGATGAGTCGGGAGACCCTTATAAATAATTTAAGACTCTAGGTTAACAATTCAACCCATTGAAATAAGTTAAGGATGAGAGGTAAGATTTAGATAAAGTGTGAGGGATATTGTAATCCTAGGTTTATTGATTGGATATTTTCTCAAGTTATTATTTTGATTTTTCTTGTTGGTTTTAATTAATTATTTAATTTTGATTATTTGGATAAGATTAAATTGTTCTAATTTTAGTACTTAGTAAAGTTTTAGATCAATTCCCTATGGGATCGATACCCTACTTGCTAATATACTATTTATTCGATACGTATACTTGAGTAGTAGGATTTTAACTGACAGAAACCTCCCCTAAACTTAATTAGTCTCTATGCCCTTGAAAACATTTAAGTATAAATGAGAAGGATATAAAAGTTGAGTATGAACTTTAAAATGATTCTCCCTCAATATAGGTATTGTAAAACCCGACCCTATAAACACATGTCATGACATACATGCACTGAGTATCATGTTATTATGCTAGGAAAGCACCCAAGAATAGACGAAACCCGGTATCGTACCTAACGGTACACTTGAGTTGATTTAACCTCGAACTAGTTCAAATAGGAATTGTAGGATGAAATTTAATATTTTATAGTCCAGGAATGACTAAAAATGATTGTTCGAAGTTCGAGGGTTCATTTGGAGAAAAATTTAAAATTTTGATATTTAGGGGTAAAATCGTCATTTTGCCACCTAAGATATAATTTGATCATGGAGTGAAATTTTTGACCAAGATTAACTATTTGGAGTATAATTTAATGATAGGAAGTGAAAAATTTCAATTTCGGTAATTTTCGAAACATAGGGGCAAAACGATAATTTTGTCATCTCGGGGTAAAACCGTAATTTTCACCACCCAAAACTTGTCAAAATCATAGGATTTATTTATTTTTGGTATGAACAACTATGGTATGTTAAGTGGTGAAAAATTGAAGTTCAAAAGACGAAATTTTAAAAATGGGCCAATGGGAAAGTGACACATGGCACTTTTTTAATGATTTAATATTATTTTAAAGGAAAATCAGCCCATTTAAACCCCACATCAGGTGATGGCCGGCCATAAGGAGAGAAAAAGAGAGAAAATAGAGAGGAAAGGAAGAAAAGAGAAAAACCAAAGGAAAACTAGAAAATTCAAAGGGGAAATCGCGTTTTTCGTCTGTTTACGCGTCTAACGGTAAGATTTTTCGACTTTAGCTTGATTTCTACCTTTCTTATGCCTTTGTTTCCATTTAGCATGCTTGAGGAGAGAGATCAAAAAGTGATATCAAGGGCTGGACGAAATTCAAGGGGGAGGAATTTGAAATTTTTATGTTTTGATTTTTAGTTAAATTGATAGTTTTAGTTAGTTAAATGTGTATAGAAATCAAATTGGGCAAGAAAGCATGAAATTTTCACAATACCCACCCTTGGCCGAATCTTCAATGATGTACAATGATGATGAACTGATTTTTATTCTAAGAGAAATGAAGAGAAAATGATGAAAAATGGTTAAATGTGATAGAAAAACAAAGTGGAAAATTTACCTAGTTAATGTCCCATTTTTGGCCGAATTTTTCAAGGAGAAAAGTAAGCTGATTTGGGTGATTTTAGAGGATTATTGGCTGATATTTAATGGTAAGAAATGTTGGAGAGAAAATGGGACAATTTAGAGCTAAAATAGAGCGCGTTAGCAATTTATCGGGTAAAATGCCAAAAATAGGTTAATATCGCGTTTAAGCCATTTTAAGCTATTGCATTTCATACCATGCATTAGTATAGGATTTAAGTCAATTATATAGTGATTTAGCATCAATGTGGTAAATTGTGAAATTTTTGCAATGTGTCTAGGAGGAGAGCCTTTCGGTAAAGGCAAGGAAGTCATACCCGACGAACAGTATCGAGGCACATAGAAAGCGTTTAATTTGTACAAACGGTGAGTAAACCTATTATTATTGTAAATTATCTAGAGTTTAGTTTTAAATGCTCTTCATGGATTTTATGAAACAAAAATGAGATTAAAATGGGATTTTTGATGTTTTAGAAATAAATGTGACAAATAAATATATTGTCTTGATTTTCTAAAATAAGAAACTTTTGATTATGAAATTGAGTAATTGGAGGCTGTCAATTGTCTTGAAAAATATATTTTTCTATGAATGGCTTATGATATATGAGTATATGTGGTTATATTTTATAATTGCATTGGGAATTTATGTAAGCTATCTTTTACTATGCAGGCTGGGTAAATAAATAAAAGTCATGTTATACTGTCAAAATTTTATTAAAATTGGTGGGTTTAGTCACTGCAGTGACGAATTTTTGTGGACTGCCTATTAGAGGGGCACGGTAAACCCGGTTATATAGTTACTCCGGTTGTAGAGGCGAGGAGGGTAACTCCCGGGGTAATGTTAGAGCTCACTTCACGTCGAACCCCCACGTGAATGTGTAACTCGGCCAACGCCAAGGAACGACTTGTTTTCAAAACTAACATGTGTTTAACATGTAAATATCTTAACAACCTTGGCGGACTCGGTTAGATACCTCGGCCAAGGTATCCCCCAAGACTAGTTTTGGCTTGAGCCCTATTTTTAATAAAAGTTATAAGCCTTAACAACTGTTTTGGTAAATTACAAATATTTTATGGTTTAAGAAATAAATTGAAAACCTTATGAAATGGTTTGTAATTTGTTGTTTACACTTGCCTCCATGTTACTCACCTTTAGATATTTATGATAATGTCTGTTTACTCATTGGGATTGCAAAATCTCACCCACCTCCTTTTTAAATATTTCAAGCCTATGGTAGCTTGTAGATACTCGATTTTGTCGAGGATTCCAGTTGACCCCTCTATCACATAGACAGTAGGTTACTATCACCAACACTTGGTGTATTTATGGGCCACTTGTCATTGTAATTATTATTGTACATTATAACTTTGTAAATTATTGTATGTATGAATTTATTTTACTTCTAAGTTACAAAAGATTACTTACACATGTTTCTATAAATATTGTTTTAAATAAAAATGCTATATTTTTGTCTTTTGATTTACTTGAGCCGAAAACGACTGAAAATTGTTTAAAACTGATATGTAAGTCTTGCGGGGTTCTGATTGGTATTTCGGGTAATGAGTATCAATCGGGACTTCACGGCGGTTGTCATGGGCCCGAGGAAGGTTCCGGGTCGTGACAAGTATGAAGTTCAAAAATATTTTTGAAGTAATTCAGCTATTGTAAGAGTATTTCAATGTGCTCATAAACCTTCTCCCTCTTTTTGTTATATAAAAAAGGAGTAGAAACATGAGCTTTAAGCATTTAGACTCAAGAGATAATGGTTAGTGATAATCATCAATTATAGATAAGCATTAAGTTCAATAATAATCACTAATCATCAAATCAAAAACATTGAGATATATTTCCATGTAAATAGTCAACTAATAGATCAAGAAATATATCCAATAACCATACTATGAGAGCATTAAAGCAAGATGTATTCCCATTCAATAGATATTCAAGCAAGACATAGGGAAATATACTCATTTAGCACATCCAAAAATCATAACATATTTCTTCTCAAAATATTCAAGTAAATATGAAGGAATATATTCAACCATATCAATAGAGCTCAATATAAGTGTCATAATCAAGAATGCCACATATATATAAGGATGTATATGATCATGATGTGGGCATAGCATTTAGGAATTTCAAGAAAGATAAGCATAAAGATGTTCAATAATCACACAAATTCTAATATGTAGCTCCATTTGGTACATATCAATATAAGACCCAATATATAAATTGATAGATATAAATAAAATCTCCCCCTATGTAAAAGCAAATAAGCACAAGATTAAGAATAAGGGATGGAATCATTTTAAAGCTCATTATATCAACTGGTAAGGCACTAGTAAAAGCTCCCTCTAAAGCTTGATACTAATGGTTGGAATGGACTTGATATTAATTGTGCATTTAAGCATAAGTGTGAGGCATTATAAAGCACATTTGGTGTTGGAAAGATATTATCAATAATGAAGAACACCAATTTGTTGAATTCTCACCACTTGTTGTTGAAGATACCAAGTGCTAATGACACTGATTTTGACAAGCTCCTCCTTAATAAAACATAAGAACATTAGGTCTAAACAAGACTAATTGTTAGGAGATAAGTTATGACCCTAAAATAAATAAGCATTTAAATAGATATTCAATTATGCATCAAATACTCATATTTGCAAAGTAGTTCCAAGGAATATCCAAGGTATCATTAGTTATCAAGTATCATTCCTAATCATTTTCAAGCATCAATAAGCATTCTCCAATTTTCATCAAGTATTTATCATTATCATTATCAAGCATTATCAACCAAGCAATATTATTCATTGCAAAAGAATTCTCCAATTTATATAGGAATGACAACTCAAGGAGAATTTTTACAAGAAGAGCATATCATCAATTATCAATAACAATAATCATTAAGCACTTTTAACAAGCATTCTTCCAAATTATTTTCAAGCAAGCATTTAAGTTCAAGGTTTATTCTATTTCTCAATGATCTTCATAATTCATGAGTGATAACAATTGTTATGGAATATTGGAAAGTGAAGCACTCAACTCATGAATATATGCGAAGTGAACATCTAAGCATCAATGAATATCAATTGTCAAGATTCAAGAAGTAAGCATTCAATTTTTAACCTATAAGCTCAAGTTGGATGCACATAAAGTAAACATTTAAGCTTATTGAAAAAATAGTCAACACCAAGTGCATATCCAAAGATATTTCAACTATGTCAATATAATATGTTTCATGATCAAACTTGACAATCTAATTTATATTCAAATGCATAGCACAAGTTAGGTTTTAAAATTCAATCACTACGGTCAAGCAAGATTAAATGTCAAGTAAGCGTGTGACTTGAACAACACAGTAGATGAACCTTGTTTTTCATGAAGTAAAAGGAATTCATCATAGTCAATTTCATATGCATAATCAAGGAGTCAATCTTGAAACAATCAATTAAGCACAAACATAAAGCACATTTCAAGAGTTGTTCCTAGACCAAGCATTTGAACATTGCAATTCTCAAGCAATGATATTTTCAATGAGAAATGATAAATTTAAGCACTTATGAACAATTTCTCATTTTCAAATCAAGCACAAGAGAATTAATAGGATCAATATAAGTTAGGTTAGGTTAGGTTAATAGGATCAATGAGAAATAATATAAGAGTATATTATTTAGGTTACTTGCACATTAAGTTAGGTTAGGTTAAGTTATCTTTTACTTTGCTTATACTTCATGGAAGTTTATGTTAAGTTACTTCCGTATTTATTTTTATTTAGGAATTGTAATAATCCCACATAGAAAAAGTAAAAAGGCTTTCTTCCTTAGGAATAGTTATATAAAGCCCTATTGGGTTAATTGTTAAGCATATTCAACTTGAGAATTAATAAAAAATATTTTCTTTAATAAGCAAGAGTGCTTATTTTCACTAGGCTTTTTTCAAAAGAGTAAGATTTTGGTATCTTTGGTTTGGCCAACCAAAGTGGGAGTTTGGTTATTGTTCACCTTAGTTGGGAGGCTTTAACCTCGCCATGATTGGTGTTTTCACAATGCCTCAGTGTCTTCACAATGCCCTAGCTTTAGTTTGGTATTAGAGCGAGAGGGTCATTGTTTGCTACGTAGTACGAGTTCGTTGTGTTGGTCTTAAAGAGCATGCTAGTAGAGGGTTAATATCACTTTTGGAATGACATTAAAATTTTTTCCAAGTAAAGCACTAATTAAAGGAATTTGAAAATGGAAGCTTAAAGCTTGCTGAAGGAATGATTTAAGTGCTAAGAGTAGGAGGAAAATAAAAAAAAGTAGATAAAATGCAATGATTTATAGTGGTTCGGTCCCCTTAACCTACATCCACTACCTTGATCTCCTAATCAAGGATTTTGAAACCAATTCACTAAAATCAGTGAAATTCCCAAGCTTCCACCAAGCTTTTACAATGACTTTTCACATGCTCAGCCACAACCTTTAACAATGGTTTTTCATGGATCAACCAAAACCCAAAATGGCTTTTCACAAGCTCAGCCACAACCTTTAACAATGGTATTTCGCAGGATCAACCAAAACCCAAAACTAACTTTTCTAAGGCTTAGTTAGAACTTACCACAATAACCAAGCTAACCCAAGCTTGATCTACCCCTTAGAGTGCCTCGCACACTCTAAGTAAACAGGAAATGAAGAAAAGATGAAGTACAATTGATCATTTAGTTGATCTAAGATGTACAAAGTTAAGCTTAAACACTTTTGCAAAGGATGAAAGTGAAATACAAATGTAAAGAGAAGGTTTTTGGTCTACTAAGCTTAAAATCACTTTGGATAACTTCTTTATCTGATTTTTGACTATTGAAGAGGCTTTAAATACTTGCAAAATCATTTCTAGCTGTTGGAGATAGAAACTATCCATTTCTGGCCGTTATTTTGTCCTTTTCTACTTAAATTCAAATTTTTTGATAGTGAGCTTTTAGCTGGTTAACCTTACTTCTTAGTCGATTAAGTTTTCTCTATCTCGCAGTTTGATTTACTTTGTTAATCGGTTAAGAAAGACTTTAATCAATTAAGAGCTTATTGTTTCTAGAGCAACCAGCTTCACCAACTTTTCTTTGTTTGATTAATTCTTCTCTTAGCTTGGTAACGCTGATTTTCCATTTTTCTTAAATAGCCACGAGATATGTTAGTCATCCGAGACTTCTTGAATTGTTCTTCACAATTTTGACTGCCTTCATTTTGGATTTTAGCTAACTAACTCCCTTGGTTAACTGACTAAGAGGCTTTTGTTTGTATCCAACACTTGCTTAACTGATTAAATCTTGTGTTAACCAATTAAGATCTTTCTGTCTGTCCTTAGTGTAGCGTCCAAAATTGCTTTAATCGATTAAGGATTTGTATTAATCGGTTAAGACTAATCTGTCTTCATTAAAGCTCTTTCTTCTTTTCTTGTTTAACCAATTACCCATCTTGTAACTAAACAAGCATCTTGACTTGCTTTCAAATGCCAAATATACTAATGAATTTAAGCTTTCTCCTGACACTTAAACAATATAATTAGACACCAATGAATGAGAATATTTTGCGACCATCAAAAACATATAGAGTCAGCATTCTCTATCTTTTATTTTTGATGATGACAAAACACTCTTGAATTAAGAGTCCAATGTCTATGTTCAATATGAATGCTTTAAATCTTTGTGCGTAATGAGTAGCTCCCCCTTAGTTTTCTTTACATAATATTCAACAAAACCAAAACTAAGCATCACACACATAAATTAAACATGAAGACCTATTAAACTCTATTTAACTTAGTCTTCTTTTTCTCTTTTTTCTTTTTCATCATTAAACAAGATATTCAAAACTCCCCCTTAATGAGTGCATCTAGATTTTCCTTTAATCTTTAAACTAGACTTTAATGAATGAGAATCATAAGCACTCATATACCTAAGTCATACAAGCTTATAGATATAGTTCAATAACTTCAAGAGTCAAGCTTGTGTCATATACGAACAAATGTATGGGAGTTAGATCATTTCAAGAAATTGTCAAGTATTACTCAAATAATATTCAAGCAAATTTGATCATTTTGTCATAATCAAAACTATAATAATTTTAAAGCTAACACGTTGTTGGGTTTCGACTCTCATTGTTCGGGGTAATTTTGTCTCTTTTATTGTTTTATAGTTTTGTCATTATTTTTTTTGCATCACCATATCATCATCACCACGTCATCGTCATATCACCACTGCCATGATTATCATCCTTATTTGAGCTAACAAAATGCCATCAAGATGCCAAAATTGTCAAAGAGATGTTCACAAGATTGAGGTTGAGGAATTATGTCGTCAAGTTCAAGAATTACAACAACAACTCGCAAGATGTGATGCTGCTCAAATTAACAACAGTAGCTTTAGTGATAAAGAGGATAATACCGATCATTTCTATTAAGAATTGTCTTCTGATGAAAAAGTACCTATACGTTGTCTAAGAATTGCTGCTAATAAAGATTTGGGAATTAAGGTAGACATTCCTGAGTTTGAAAGAAGGCTTCACCCTAATGGTTTTCTTAACTGGCTCTACATAGTGGAGAGAGTTTTTGAGCTCAAAGATGTTCTTGATGAAAAATGTGTGAAGCTTGTAGCAATTAAATTAAAAAAGCACGCCTCTATTTTGTCACGACCTAAATTTCAGGTCATGACCGGCGCATGGGCCCAATGGACGTAGTCCACTAAGCCCAAGCAAGCTTATTAATCTGACGTGTTCATCATTCCATCATAAATTGCTAAGTCACATTTCATAACTTACGGTCAAAATAATATTAAACATTTGCCAACTCATACTGGCATACCAAACAAGTGTATATACATTGTCTATAACATATCTTAATAATTTACATTAGGTTTGTCTATACACAACAAAAGAATACTCGACTTCTAGCAGAGGGACTTAGATGAATGTACAGCTACTGAATGTCGAGACACCTACCAAAAGATGGATACAAGTCTACGAGGACACCTCGTCCTAGTTACTGGCTGCCTCGTGATCTGAAAACATGAAGTTGAAAATGGTGAGTATAAACCCAGTGAGTGAACAAGAAAGGAAACAGGCATACCATAAAGAATGTTTAACGAAATCTTGATGCATTCTTTTTCAAAACAATGCAATTTGTTTTTGATCTTCTTAAAACCCCTCATGTAAACCCCGCATGAGTAAATCACTTAATGAAAAGAGTCCATGCTCAACAAAGGTTTTGGAGAGTGAAAACTTTAATAGCATTCATGCGAATCAAGTCAAATAAGCGAGAATATGTTTTCGCTGCAGGGACAATTGACTTTAATTATCATCTAGCCGAGGGTTTCTTAACTGGCTGAGGGTTTCTCACCAAACCTCCTCATTTTAAACTTAATTAATTTATTCTTTAATGTTGGAAGTCCATGCTCAACTATGGTACCAAAGAAATGGAAAATAGGGTAGCAACCAAGTCAAATGAGGAGAAAAATAGAAAGTTTTTCATTGCAGCGAGATTCAATCTCGCTGCAGCAAAATTTTGGGTTTCAAAATAGAAGGTTTCTTGTGCAGTGAGAAGCTACAGTAACATTCTCGATGCAGTGAGATTCTCGGCCAACACCACCCCTCCAAACCCAAGAGTTTCTCGCTGCAGCGAGAATGAATCTCACTGCAACGAGAATCAGAACATCAAGGAAAAAGTTTCCTTTTCCCTTAAAACAAAGCCATCCTGCTAAATAACAAAAGCAACATGTAATACATGCAAATTCCTAAATTTCAACAAATCAAATGCTCACATTTTTGCATTTACAACCATATACCATATATGTATATATATATATATATATAGATATCAATCATCATATACACCCTTCCATCATCATCATCTCATATGCAGCGGCTTATGCGCACTCCCACTATCACATAGCCGGGTCAGCAACGGCTTATGTGCACTCCCACTCGCACATAGCCGGGTCAGCAACGGCTTATGTGCACTCCTACTCGCACATAGCCGAGTCCACATCAACATACGAATAAGCACCCAATGCATATCATGCATATTATCATATTTTGATAACACAAACCCATTGTGTAGCACATTTTCACAATATAAAATCACTTCACCAAAGGCTTGTTCCTAAGGTACATTTTCAAAGACAAGTTGGATAAAATCATTCATATTCCCTAAAACAAGTTTGAAATGCAAGTCCACTCACCGATATATTGTTGAGCCTTTCGTTGACTCTAATTCCTCTAATTGTCCAAATGGGATGATGAGGCTTCCTTGAAACCTACCATCACATTAACATCACCATTATGTTAATTCACATGCTATAAACCCTAAAAGCTATCTTTTAACTAGCTTTCAATTGTCACTTTAAATGGCTATCTATGTTCACTATCTTAATCACTATAAAATGAATGAACATACTCAACAATAAGACAGCTCATAATTCCAATTACTAGCCATTATTCACAGCTAAAAATCAAGCTTAGTTCATCACTCACCCTAGGGTTTCTTTGTAGTTGAATTCTCTTCCAATAGCTTCCAAACAAATGGTGTAATTCTTTTTTTCTCTCTCTAGAATGCCCAACCAGTGAGAGAAAGTATGAAAATAAGATTTATCAAGGGTTTTGAAGTGAGAGAGTGAAAGAATACAAGGATTCTAGTCAAAAGGGCTCAAAGGTATGAAAACTAGAGCTAGAAAGAGAAAATTATGCAAGCTCCATATCAAGCTTCCATGGAGGTTGGAAGCAACGTGAGATGGAAGAAGAAGAAGAGGACAAGTTGCTGGAAATTCAAGAAGCTGCTGAAAGGAGAAGATATTTATAGCCCAAGCTTATCCACTCCCTTGAAAATTACGAAAATGCCCCTCCACAAATTAGCTTATTCTCCTCTAATATTTTCTGCAATCTTTTTGCTCTTTTGACCCTGAGACAAGGTACATAATGGTCTAGACATACTCGGGTTCATGAAAACTTAAAATTCTAACTCGAGGTGAAAAATGACCATTTTGCCCCTGTTGTGAAAATCATCAAAATTTTTGTTTCCTTGTCATTTTACCCATATTTTCATTATTCATTTATGCCTTAGGCCTACTTAGGCCATAATATTGTTTAAAATCTTACTTTTATGGGTTTGGTAAGGAAATGACGAAATTACCCTTGATCAGGGATATCGAGTATACTTCCCTATACGAGTCTATAAAGGTCAAGGTCTTACATATTTGATGGGAAAATCTCAAATGACAACGAGAAATAGAAGGCTGTAACAAGATTAGAATATGGGATAAGATGCGTCAAGAACTCAAATGTAAGTTCCTTCTTGAGCACTATTGACAAGAAATTTTTATTAAATTTCATAACTTGAAACATAAAACAATGCCGGTGGAGGAATATAAATTAGAGTTCAAACAACTTTGCATGAAGCATGGATGCTCATCCCTGAAGAACAAACTATAGCTCGTTATCTTGGAATTCTTAATATTTAAATTGCAGATGTTGTTCAACTACAATCATCTTGGAACATAAATGATGTCATCAGATTAGTATTAAAGGTTGAGAAACGAAAATCAAGAAAAAGCTCAGTGAGTTAATCTAGATAAAAAGATTCAACCTCAAACTGTGGGAGACAAAGTTCAGTAACTATTCTGCCTTTAACGGTAAACTCTTCCAAAATTGCAAACGATAATGATAATGAAACTTCTACTTCTGCTTCTAAGGTCAACAAGAATTGCTTCAAAGGCCATGGATTTGGGCATATTGCTTATGATTGTCTAAATCGAAGAATTATCTCCCTAGTAGAAAAAGAAGTTATGGAAGAATCTATCATGGAAGAAGTAAAGGATGAGATAGAAGAAGTTGCTGCTAACCATGGAGAAGCTCTTGTTGTTTGTCATAACCTTAACACTATTATGATGACTGAAGATGAAAGTTGGCTTCGCCACAACATCTTATATACAAGGTGCACATCCCAAGAAAAGGTTTGTAATGTCATTATTGATAGTAGAAGTTGTAAGAACGTTGGTGCTAACTACATGGTGGAAAAGTTGAACTTCAAATTGAAGTACATTCTTATCTTTATAAGCTACAATGATTGGGAAAAGGAAATAAAGTTAAGGTAACGAAGTGTTGTTGTGTTTAATTCTCTATTGGAAATAAATATCAATATGAAGTCTGGTGTGTTGTTATCATTGGGATGCCCATGGCATAATGGTTGTCAAGCTCACCATGACAGATAAAAAAATACTTATTCCTTCATCAAGGATGGAGTGAAAATTATGTCGACTCCATTAAAACTAGAAAATTACCCAAAAAGACCAGAGAAAGATAAAACACTCATCATTATTTCTAGCCTAAACAAAGCTTATCGTGAGTCAAGCTTCTTACACGTCTTATTTGTTTGTGAGGAGAATGAAGTATCTTCATCATTGTCCAAGGATGTCAAGCCCATAATTGAGGAGTTTTGTGATGTTGTACCTGATGAGATACTACACAGATTGCCATTAATGCGAGATATTTAGCATGCCACCGATTTCATCCTTGGTTCTGTAATTCCAAACAAGCTTGCTTATCACATGAGTTCACGAGAGGATAGTGAGTTACAACATAAAGTCAAACAACTTTTGGAGAAAGGCTTAGTAAGAGAAAGTGTTAGCATTTGTGTTGTTCCCATTTTATTGGTTCTAAAAAAGGATGAAACATGGTGTATATGCATTGCTAGTTGTTCCGTGAGCAAAATCACCACCAAGTATCATTTTCCCATCCCTAAACTTGATGATTTGTTAGATCGATTACATGGTGCTATTATTTTCTCCAAGATTGATTTGCATAGTGGTTATCACCAAATTCGAATGCGACCTGTAGATGAATGGAAGACTGCATTTAAAACTCGTGATGGGTTATATGAATGGATGGTTATGCCATTTGACCTTTCTAATAGACCCAGCACCTTTGTGCACCTAATGAACTAGGTATTTGGCCTTTTTATTGGGAAGTTTATCATGATTTATTTTGATGATATTTTAGTGTATAGTAAAAGGTAGAAGGAGCATTTGGAACATTTACGACAGATTTTTAATGTACTTCAAGAGCAAAAGCTTTTTGCTACCTTAAAAAAGTGTAAATTTATGACAAACAAAGTTATCTTCTTGAGATATGTTGTGTCAAGCCAAGGAATTGAATTGGACTAAAGTAAAGTTGATGCTATTACCAACTGGCCAGTTCCAAAGTCACTTCATGGCATTTGAAACTTTCATGGGTTGACCTCTTTTTACTGATGTTTCATAAAAGAATTCAATTTTATTGAAGCTCCACTTATTGAATGCCTCAAACAAGATAGTTTTATATGGAGTATTAGGGCACAATATAGCTTTGAGGAATTCAAGGAGAGGATTGCAAAGGCTCTTGTGCTTGTATTTTCAAATTTTGATTTGTTGTTTAAAGTTGATTGTGATGCCTCATGTAGGTATTGGTGCTATTATATCTTAAGAAGGATGGCCAATTACTTTCTTTAGTGAGAAACTCAATGATGTAAAGTTGAAATACTCAACGTATGATAAAGAGATTTATGCCATTATTCGAGCCCTAGACCATTAGAGCCACTATTTGTTGCCAAAGGAATTCGTCTTGTATTCCGACCATGAAGCCCTAAAACATCTCAACTCCCCAACACAAGCTTAATCGTCGACATGCAACTTAGATTGAGTTTCTTCAAACCTTTTCGATTCTCCTTAAGCACAAGTCAGGAGTGCAAAATAAGGTAGCTGATTCTTTAAGTTGTCACTTTACGTTTTTCTCTACCTTACAATTAAAGGTTGTTGGTTTTGAAGTTGTGAAAGAATTTTATGAGAAAGGTCCTGAATTTGGTGAGATATGGAACTCTAGTTCTCAACATCCTTATCAATAATTTCACCAACAAAAAAGGTATCTTTTCAAGGGTAACCAACTGTGCATCCCTCAATGTTCTTTATGTGTAACATCCCTAATTTTCAAGGTAAATTAAGTTAATTGAGAATGATCTATTAAATATATATTGTGCCTCGAGGACATTAATGATATGTTATGTATGTTAAGTGTGGAGAGTGTATACGTTTACACTTAAGTGAATTTTTTAAGGAAATGTGAGAAATGATGAATAAACTTAAAAGGTTGAGGTTTTGATTTGTATTAGATGTGATAATTGAGAGTATGTATGTGTGGATTGGATTTTATGAATAAGTTGAGGTTGTGGAAGAGATTTAGAATGAGTTTAGACTTTAAAAGGAATAATTTTTATGAATCTAGACTAAAGAAGTCGATCCTAGTGCATAGAGGGTCGATCTTGTGAAGTAAAAAGTAAAGGAAGTCAAGCATTCTGGCCCAAGATCGACTATAGGCCTTTTATAGTTGATCCTAAGAAGGGAAATTGGAAACAATATGAACATTTTGGTCCAGGATTGACTATAGACTTTCCATAGTCGATCTTATAAAGCAAAATCGGCTAAAAACGAACATTATAATCCAAGATCGACTATAGAGCCTCCAAAGTTGATCTTGTGAAAGGGAAGTGGTTGGAACACAAGTTTTCTGGTCCAAGATCAATTACAAGTTCACCATAGTTGATCCTAAATGCTAAATCAACTAAAATCGGGCTTAAAAGCTCCAAACTCGATTTTTTTATCCATTTTCTCCTTTTTCTTTATTCTCCCACCAATGTCTTCTAAATCTTACACCCTTCAAACCCATCAATCTTCAGCAACAAATCAAGGATTTTAAGAGTTGAAAGTAGGGGTTTTACTCCCAAAGAGGTTGTTTTGTGATTTTCACTTTCTTTTTCTAAAACTTAAAATCCTTGTGAGACCTCGACCTCTATAGGCTCGTAACTAGGCATACATGCAATAACATGGGCTAGGGGTAGTTTCGTCATTTCTTTAGTAAGCCCCTAAAAGTAAGATTTTGAACAATATTAAGGCCTAAGTAGGCCTAAGGCATACATGAATGATGAAAATATAGGTAAAATGACGAAAGAAATGAAAATGATGATGATTTCCACAATAGGGGCAAAATGGTCATTTTTCACCTTGTGTCAAAATTTTTAAGTTTTCATGAACTCGAGCTTTTCTAGACCATTATGGACCTTGTCCTAGTGTCAAAAGAGTAAAAGATTGCATAAAGGATTGGAAGATAACAAGCTAATTTATGGAGGGGCATTTTCGTAATTTAAGTGAAGTGGATAAGCATGGGCTATAAATATCTTGTTCTTCCAGCAACTTCTTCTCCCATTTTCCAGCAACTTCTTCTTCTTCTTCCTTCTTCTCTTTCACGTTGCTTCCAACCTCCATGGAAGCTTGATATGAACCTCCATAACCTCCCTCAAAATAGCTCCACTTTTCATGCTTTTGGTGCACCTTTTCATAAACCCTTGTGCTCTTTCACTCTCTCACTTTAAAACCCTTGGAAAATCCCACTTCCATACTTTCTCTCGCTAGCTAGGTGTTTAGTGAGAGAAAGAGAGAACTCCCATAATAGCTTAAAAATTTTTTGGAAAGAATTTCAAAGTTACAAAGCTATCAAGGTGAGTAGTAAATTGGAGTTGAGTTTAAAGTGTTGAGAATATCTAGTAATTAGATTTGTGAGAGTTTATTTGTTGGGATTGTTATTCATTTAAGTGTGATTAGAGTATTGTAAATAGTAGCCATTTAATGGTAGTTGGGAACTAGTTAAGAATGACTAGTAGAACCCAATTTAGAAAATAGTTTTGGAATACTATTAACGCCAAGTTGGGGTAATGGTGATGTTGTTGTGCATGATAGGTCCCAACGAAGTCCCATAGCCTCAATTAGACCATTAGGGGAGTTAGAGTCGGGTAAAGGTTCAACAAGATACCGGTGAGTGAACTTGCATTTCAAAACTGTTTTGGGGATGTGAATGTATTTGTACAATGCCTTTGAATGAATTTATTCAACTTTTCTTAAAATGGGTACCTTGGGAACAAGCTTTTGATTATTGTCTTTATATATGACATGTGGCTGTTATGGATTCTTGTTCTATGTCATTGTGTTGATATACATATATGTTGTGCATTAATGGCTGACATGGTGTGATAATGATAACCGTGCGTGTGCACGATATGGGGGGATGCACATGCCGGTGATGATGGTGGTGAGGGTGTTGGATGGTGAAAGTGCCCGTGTGCACGATGTGGGGGGATGCAAACGATGGCACTAATTATGCACGATGTGAGGGGATGTACACGATGACTCCGGCTATATGCACGATGTGGGGGGATGCACATGAGCTGGATGAGATGATAGTGGTATTGGTATTTATCCATGTATGTATATGTATATATGTTTAAAGAATGAAAACTCATAAATATGGTTTATGGTTGAAATGCATATGAATTTGGCATGTTGAACTTTGGAAATCTTTATGTGTTTCATGTTGATTTTGTTATTTCAGCAGGATAGCTGTTTCTTGAGGGGAATGGAAACTTTTTCTTGGTGCTCTGATTCTTGCTGCAGTGAGAAACTCTCGGGTTTGGAGGGGTAATGCTGGCCGAAATCTCATTGCAGCAAGAAACTTTCTGTTTTATGGCATAAATTTCGCTGCAATGAAAAACTTTCTGTTTTACTCTTTATTTTGTTCGGTTGTTGTCCTATTTTCCACTTCTTTGGTACCATAGTTGAGCATGAACTTCTAACATTAAGAAATTAATTAGTTAAGTTTAAAATGAGGAGGTTTGGTGAGAAACCCTCGGCTAGTTGAGAAACCCTCAGCTAGTTGACAAACCCTCGTTCGGCTAATAACTTAAATCCAAACTTGCAGAGAGAATGCCTTCTTGCTGCAGCAAGGACTCGTCGTTTAATTGACTTAATTTGCATAAAGGCTATTAAGGTTTTCACTCTTCAAATCATTTGTTGAGCATGAACCTTTTTATTAAGTGATTTAGTCATTTGGGGTTTACATGAGGGGCTTTGATAAGAGCTAAACTAATTGCATTGTTTTAAAGATAAATGCATCATGATTTCTTTAAATTTTCCTTATTGTTGCTTGTTCCCATCCTTGTTCACTCACTGGGTTTATACTCACCATTTTCAACTTCATGTTTTTAAATCAAGAGGCAGCCGGTAGCTAGGTCAAGGTGTCCTTGTAGATTCATATCTTTGGTAGGTATCAATGGCATTCAGTAGCTACACCTTCACTGTGGTCACTCCGCTGGAAGCTTAGAGTCATTTTGTTGTAAATATGTATAAGTGATGTAAATTATTAAATTGCATGTTTTGACAATATATGTACATTTTGATTGGTATGCCACTATGAGTTGGCAATGCTTAGTATTATTTTGATTCAAAGTTATGGAATGTAACTTAGTAACTTTTGATGGAATGGTGAACAGGTCATATAAATAGGCTTGCTTGGGCTTAGTGGACTACGTCCATTGGGCCCATGCGCCGGTCATGGCCCGAAATTTGGGTCTTGACAACCCTAACTTCTAAGAATAAAATTTGAAGAACTTGGAGTTGTTTGGAGTAAATTTAGAGCTTGGGAATCGTTTCTTGAGGTAAGAATAAGTGTTTTTACCGATTGATTTTTAATTTAATCAATTAATAACTTAGATTTGATTTGGTTCAACTTTGAAGAAATTGGCCCTTTTGAGCTAACTAAGGATTTAGGGTAAATAATTGTACACTCTAGTTTCTAAGGTATGGGTTTAACTCATTATTGAAGGATTTGAGCTTATATGCTGGATTGTTAAGGATTTGGTTATTTTTAGAAACACTGGCTTTTTTGAAAGCCAGGATATAATTAGTTTGGTAATATTTTGATGTGTTCAAGGGAAGATTGAGCCACTGGGCACATTTGTGAGTAGAAATACAATTGGAGGCTAAGGATTGAAGCTTGGCTGTGGAGCACCTCTAATTTGTCACTATGAGTGGGTTAATTAAATGTATGTGATGTATAACGCATGAAAAATGTGCTGCACTGGTATTATATTATGAATGTACGCCTAGTTGAACATGCCTAGGCTAGAGAACTATGTAAGTACGTATGTGAATGTGGTTACTTAGATGGGTGTGCCTAGGCTAGTATATTGTTAATGTACATGTTGGTATTTGTGTTTGCTTGTGAATGCCATTGGGAAGCATGAGCTATTAGACATTTAGGTGATGTATGATTTTAATGGCTACTAGATATGTTGTGACTAAATCAGTGTGATGGAGATACTATGATGTGGGATTAGATTGCCCATTTGTTGACAAAATATTGATGCATGATCTGATGTGATATTATTCATGTATAAGCGGCTATTAGGCCATGATTAAAGTAAAATGAGATTGTTGATGAATATGAAGCCAGTGAGCCATGATTATTGAGGCACCTAGAACTTAATAAGCTTATTGAGAAATGAGCTTATTGACAAATGAAGCTCGATAAATGTGATTGTTACTATGTTGTGGACATATGGAAGAATAGAGACATGATGGTTTCATTGTGGAATTATGTTTCGTTTGAGGAATGAATTTCAGACATTAATTTGACTTGAGGTTGAGTGGGTCTCGTTATGCTATGACTATGTGTGTGTGCATGCAGGGATGGAGGTAAACAGAACTCTGGTTTTGTCCCGCCTATGATTCCCACCTACAGTGACGTGATGCTGCCTGTTGAGAGATTACTCTAGGTGAAGCCATCAATGGGAGATTCCTCCAAGTGATGTCGATCGTCCAGAGATTACTCTGGTCGATGATATATTTTTTTGCTAGCCACTTCAGTGCTAAGTGTGATTTGATTCTTCGTTAGTTGCTTCGGCATATGTGCGAATTGTGTTCTGTCAATGGCTTTGCCCTATCCGTGATTTGTTTTTTCGTTGGCTGGCCACCGTGCGTGATTTGACTATGTCCAAGGAAGGACCACTCACTGATCTGACGTGATGTGAATTAATTTGCATACGACGGGTGATGGCTTTGGAGAGGCCTAGATAAACATGATATGAATCAATACGATACTCCAACAACTAAAGTGTGTCATGGAGAATGATGTGACTGACTTTGAATTGGCTTAGAGAGTAAGTTTATCAATATGAGTGATGATCTTTAGGAATTTTGAGGATGATGATATGCCATCATATTGGGAACTTAGGAATAATGATATGCCCTATATTTGGAGATGTTTGCTAGATTATGTAGATACATTGAAAGTGTAATTTTTATTATGTGCTTGATGTATGTATATAATCTTGATTATGTGCACCACTTACTGAGTATTATAGTACTCTCCCATTTTTGTACCATGTGCAAATAAATAGACCACTAGACAGAGTATGGTAGGGGTTCTTTATTAACAGACTGATTTTGGCATTCGGTAGGTTTCCCATTTTGGTCACTCTGCTGGGTCAGGTTCATGTTAGCTTCCAACTCAAAATTTTAAGTTTAGAAAGTAGTGTATTCTAGATATTGTAGGCATTGAGTGCCATTTAATATTATGCACTAAGGGTTGTTATGCAGGAATCTGCCTTGAATGTTCAATGTGTGACCTTATGATGATTGCATGAATTATGTGCCAGGGATGGTGTACTATGTTGAACTTGAATTGTTTTTATGAATATGACATGAAATCCCTTGGCTATGTGTTATTTGAATTTGAATAGTAAGGCTTGTTCAAGTCTAGTGGGCTTGCTTATTGGGCTCATGCGTTAATCACAGACCCTTGGGTTTGGGTCATGACACTATGCCAATCTATTATTTAGGAAGCTTATAATGGAGGATTAGTTGGACATTTTGGGAGAGACAAAACAATGACTCTTGTGAAGGAAATATTTTTTGACCCTAAGTTGGAACGAGATATTATCTGACATATTCAAAGGTGCTGTTCTTGCCACATTCTAAGTTCGAAAATCAAAACATTGATATGTACAAACAGTTAGTGATTCCTGAAGCTCTTTAGGTAGATGTGAGTATGGATTTTGTTTTGGGTTTACCAATAACTCAAAGGCAAAAGGAATCTATAATGGTGGTCGTTGATAGATTTTCCAAAATGGCTCATTTTGTGTCATGCCATAAAATAAATGATGCTTCTTACATGGTTGATTTGTATTTTGAAGAAATTGTGTGTCTCCATGGAATTCCAAAAACCATCATTGTAAATCAAGATGTGAAGTTCATGAGTCATTTTTGGCAAACTTTCTCGAGGAAAATGAGGACTCACTTGCAATTTAGTTCAACAAGTCACCCTCAAACGTATGGTTAAACAGAAGTGGTTAACAAAAGTTTGGTAATGTCAAGCCCTACTCTATTATATACTTGTCATGTCATTCATGTACTTGATAGCATATCTACATACTGGGATGCCTCGGAGAATCGTTAAAAGTCGGTATTGTACCTAGTGGTACAATTAAGTCGATTAAAATCTCAAACTAGTTTGAATAGAGATTTTAGGATATATTTGAGAGTTATTGAACCTTAGAATGTCTTAATATGGTGATTCAGAGTTCGAGGATTAATTTGGAGTTAAATTAGGAATTTTCATAACGTAGGGGCAAAATGATCATTTTGCCACTCGAAGGCAAAATTGGAATGTTGGATGAAATTTTCTTTTACCAAGTTTGACTAATTGGAGCATGATTTGAATTTGAGAAATGAAAAATTTTAATTCCGACATTTTTTCGAACATAAGGGCAAAACAGTCATTTTACTTGTCCACGAGGACGTAATTGGAATTTTTGGAATTTTACATCACCGTAACACTTGTCAAGCCTATGAATTTCACCTATTATTATTTTATACTTTGGACAATTAAGAGATTACATGTGGTGGTGAGAAAATGCTTAATTGTTAAGTTTTAACCATGGACCAATCACATGGTGACACATGTCAAGCTTTAATATTTTTATAATTTCCTTTATAAACTCAACATAAACTCTCCCATTTCACTCTTCATGGCCGG
>NC_030850.1:19768230-19773472 GCF_000208745.1 Theobroma cacao
GAATTGATGGCTTATGACAATGTGATGGCATGAATGGCTGGATTTGTGGTTTGTGGATTATATAAACTGTTTTGTTTTACCTTGACAGGCTGGGTAATATTATATTAGCCATGTCATGCTGTCAAAATTTTTACTGATTTGGTAGGTTATTTGATTAGCTTACTGCAGTGGGTAATACAATTCTTAATTAAGAAAAACAACTCTTTTCAGAAACCAAGCTAGATGAATGCAATTCAAGAGGATAAGAATGAACAACCCAAAATTCTCAATTAAACAAATAAATATCTTTTGGTATAGAAATCACCCATTTTCCATTGTGTGTCTAGAGAGCATTCAATCTCTAAGAGTTTGTTCCTTTTTGCTCTAGCACACCTACAAGAGACATTTTTCATTTGACCTTTGGTATCCAAATTGCTTTGGATCCTTGAAAGTTAGTCTCATCATGCAAAGTTCTTTTTGGAACCCACACTTGTTTAATCTATTAGATACACATTTTCTAATTGGACAAGTGTATGAAAAATGGCCATAAAGTGAACAATGTCTACATTTGGCTAATCTAAAAAAATGAGGGATTCAATAAAGCCTTTTGTTTTTCATTTATCAAATCTTCAAATTTTATTTTCACTCCTAAATTCCTTTTTTCTAAAATATCAATTTTCTTTTGACAAACTTCAAAATCAATTTTCAATTTTTTATTTTCATTTTTTAACTTATCTTTTTCTTTTATCAGGAAATCATTTTCAACATTCAATTTTGAAATCATTTTCTCAAATTCATAAGCTAATTCCTTAAAAGCATTTTGCAATTCACTAAATGAAAATGAAGTGGGTTGACAAGGTGAGAAGTTTACCTTGTGCTATTCAAAAGCTATGAGGCATGAATTGAATTGGATTGAGGATTGGATTTTACTTCATTCCTCATCTTTAATTGCATTGCCACATGTTGAGCATTGACCTTCACAAGGCTTTTCTTCCAATTTCTTTTTCCTTTTCATTTCCCCATAATTCTTTTAATTTTTTTTCCAAATCTCTTTGGCACGTTCACCCTTGGAAAATCCTTTATAATCATATCATCAAGTGTAGAAAGAAGAGTATGCATAACCTTAGCATTGAGTTGTACCATATTCATGTCACCTATATCCCATTCACTTTCTTCTTTGGTTGGCTCGTATGGGCCATCAACAACTATCTACCAAACTTCATAATCATTTCCTAGAACACAGTACTTCATTCTATTTTTCCAATAAAAGTAGTTTTCACCATTAAATAAAGAGGCTCCATAAGTGATTTCTTTTCATTGAGCACAGTTGTCGTCACTTCCATTTTTGTTGATTAGAGCTTCTATAATGGATCTCTAAAAAATAGTTAGACTTATAAAATTTGAGACCAAGCTCTAAAACTAATTACTACTGTAGAAATCTCAATATTCAATATATCATGAAGGGGTAAATTGATATATTAAAAATTTCTTTAAAAGTCTAAGTGTAAAAATTAAAACCTTTTCACCCAAAAATATTTCCTAATATCAAAACTAAATTTTCTACAATAAATCACTAGGCATAAAAATAATGAGTCAAGATAAAATATATTTCTTGGAATAAATGCTATCTTTGAAGGATAAAGAAAAATATTTTTCTAAGAGAAAAATAATAAATTGATATGAATCTATTTTCCTAAGGCAAGTATGAACAATAAATAATAATACGGAAACTAAAAAGAGACACAACCAATTTATAGTGGTTCAGCCTTTTGATGCCTACATCCACTCTTTTGGCAATCAACGAATTTCAATCCACTAACAAGGATTCTTGCTTTTTAACGGGAAATGATAACCCTTACAAAATCCACAACGAAATTCTTGCTTTTTCATTAGATCAAGCGATAACTCTTACAAACCATAAAGGGATTCTTGCTTTTTACGGGATCAAGCGGTAACCCACACAATCCATAAAAGGTTCTTGCTTTTTGATAGGAAACAATAACTTTTACAAGATAGCTTTTCAAGGTTAAGCTAGAACCTTTACAATGGAGTATAAATTTTAGCAAGGGAATGCCTCTACAAAGGTTGGGTGCTGAGATTTTAAGCTTGTTTATGGTGCGAGAAAATATAGCTTGAATGAAGCAAGGATTCAACTTTGGAAGCTTGATGAAAGACTAAAAATATGCTTGAGAGTGAAAATGAGCTTGTGGGTAGTCTCTCTAGAGTTTGAAACTTTATCTCAAGTTTCCTCTTGCTTCAAAATACCTTAAATGCATCTATTTATAGCTAAAGCATGATTTGGAGCCATTAGACACAAGTTTGAATCAAATCTGGCTATTGCTGAAGTTTAAGGGTCGACTACAACACTCTTAGGGTTGACTATGTTCTTTAAGTTTTCTTAATTAGAGCTTCCATAGTCAAGTATATATGTTCTTTAGTCGATCCACTTTCAGAGAGCATGCATTCTTAAAATTTGGCCTTTATGGTTGATATGTCTCTCTTATAGTTGATTATGGTTTTTTAAAATTGACTTTTTTTTTTGCCTGTGATTTTTTAGGGTTGACTATATATCTTCTATAGTTGACTATGGTTGTTCTTCAATTTGATTTTCTTGGTCTTTTTGGAACAGAGTCGACTATACTTCCTTTGTAGTTGACTACAACTATTCTAAACTTGATTTTCTTGATCTTTTTGGAATAGGTTTGACTATGCTTCCTTTTTAGTCAACTAGGGCTTTATGATTTTCAAGTTTTTCACTTTTTTAGCCTTCAGATTGACTTGAGCTTTTCTAGGATGGACTCTTGACTTGTGTCTTGAAGATCCCTTAGCTTTTTAATGCTTTTCTCTAGCTACTTTCTAATTACCTTGTACTTATATTCAAATAAGCAATTCAAGGCATATTTGCTCTTGATTTTTTAGCTAAAAATGAATTGTTTGAAAGCTTGTAAGATGTTTTCTAAAGATGCATGGCTTTTCAAACAATTTTGTAACCATAGAGGACTAAAAATGTAATTAAGACAATTTCAAATGCTTGACATGAAACTCAAGAAGACATAAACTTTTTGTCAGATCAAAACATGATGTAATTCAAGGCTAACAATTAGATATGACTAATTAATGTAGTGTTTTACAAGCACAAAATTGATTGGCTTGAAAGGCTTATGCTAACAATCTCCCACTAGCACTAATGCCAATCATCCATGTAGCTAATACCAAAGACCTCTAAATGGTGATCATGTTTCTGTTGGGACAAAACTTTAGTGAGAGGGTCAGCTAAGTTGTCCTTCGAGGGTACTTTATCTATATTAAGATCACCTTTCGTAATGATCTCATTGATCAAGTGATAATGTTGCAATGCATGTTTGAATTGCTGATGAGACCTTGGTTCCTTTGCTTGCACAATGGCTCCATTGTTGTCATCATTATTGTCACAATACAAAGTTACAGGATCAACAATGCTAGGAACTACACCAAGTTTAGTTTTGAACTTTTTGATCCAAAGTCCCTTCTTGGTTGCCTTAGACGTGAAGATATATTCGGCCTCCTTTGTAGAATCTGTAGTTGTTCCTTGCTTGGAACTTTTTTAACTGACTACACCACCATTTAAGGTAAATATAAACCCACTTTGCGATTTGCTGTCATCCTTATCGAATTGGAATGCATCATCTCCATATCCTTTAACTTGGAGTACAACCCTTCCATAGACTAAGAAAACATCTTTAGTTCTTCATAAATACTGAAGGATATTTTTTACAACAATCTAGTGACTTTCGCCTCGATTCGATTGGTATTTTCTCGTGACATTTAGAGCATATGCCACATTTGGTCTAGTACATAACATGGCATACATGATGGACCTAATAGTCAAAGCATATGGTATTTTGTCCATTTTCATCCTCTCCTCTTGTGTTTTCGAACACATATCTTTTGAGAGATGAATGCCATGTGACATAGGCAAGTGTCCCATATTGGACTCGATTATGCTAAACCTCTTTAATATCTTGTCTACGTTAGTGGATTGAGACAATCCTAGCAACCTCTTTGATTTATCTCTATAGATCTTTATTCCCAAAATATAGGCCGATTTTCCCAAATCCTTCATGGAGAATTGTTTGGACAGCCAAATTTTGACAATTTGTAGCATTGGTATATCATTTCTTATTAACAGTATGTCATCAACATAAAGTACTAAGAATACAACTGTTTGTCCATTTACCTTCTAGTAAACACATGGATCATCAGGATTCTTAATGAAATCATATTTTTTAATAGTTTCATCAAATTAGATGTTCTAGCTCCTATTCGTTTACTTTAGCCCATAAATGGACTTTTGGAGTTTGCTGCTTTATGCTGATTCTCCTTGGATGCAAAACCTTTAGGTTGTGCCATATATACTTCTTCTTGCAAATTCCCTTTAAGGAATGCTGCCTTTGCATCGATTTGTCATAGCTCATAATCATCATATGCAGCAATAACAAGTAGAATCTGAATGGATTTAATCATAACAACAAGTGAAAAGGTTTTCTCATAATCGATTCCACTTAGTTGAACCTTTAGCAATTACCTTGGCCTTGTACGTTTGTATATTAGCATCCATGTCAGTCTTCCTCTTAAAACCCATTTGCATCCTGTCACGACCCAAATTTCAGGCCATGACCGGCGCAAGGGTCCAATGGACGTAATCCACTAAACCCAAGCAAGCCTATTATTTATCTTACTTATAATTCCATCTAATATCACAAAGTCATATTTCATAACTTTGAATCAAAATAGCGATATACATTGCCAACTAGTACTGGCATTACTCCTTTAAAATTTACATACAATGTCTACAACATGTATTCTAATAATTTACATTAAGTTCGTCTATACAAAACAAAATAACACTCGACTTCCAGCGGAGTGACTCGGATGAATATACAGCTACCGAATACCGAGACACCTACCAAAAGATGGACACATGTCTACAAGGACACCTCATCTTAGTTATCGGCTGCCTCATGATCTGAAAACATGAATTTAAAAATGGTGATTATAAACCCAGTGAGTGAACAAGGAAGGGAACAAGCAACAACAACAAGGGAGAATTTAAAATCATGATGCACTTATTTCAAAACAATGCAATTTAGTTCCATTCATATTAAAAACCCCTCATTTTGTCCTAAATGTTAGAAGTCCATGCTCAGATATGGTAGCAAAGAAGTGAAAAATAGGGCAGCAATTGGACAAGATAGGAGACAAAATAGAAAGTTTTTCGCTGCAG
>NC_030850.1:19774117-19785075 GCF_000208745.1 Theobroma cacao
ATATATATATCATCATAATACAATAGTGCATGAATCCATAGCAATCACATATTACAACATAAAACCATTTTTCAAAAGCTTGTTCCCAAGGCACTTGTTTTCATGAAAAACTTGATAATTCATTCAAATGGGTGGCAATTACATTAGATTTCTCAAAACAAGTTTTGAAGGCAGTCCATTCACAGATGTCGAAAATCCGGATTTCGGGTGCAATCGGACTAATAGTCCTCAAGTGCAATTCCTTTGCCTTTTTCGGACGTCTCACTACCTTGACAAATAACAAAATCGAGGAATTACTATATTGTCCCTAAATTGATATAAACTAATTTAAATTACTAATGCTTGATATGTAAATGCAAAAATACGTCCGATTACCGCTTAATCGCGGTATCGATTAAATTCGACCGATCACCTGATTAATTGGCAATTGTGTCCAAATCATCTCCAAATTAATCTATTTCTCCTCTAATACCTTAATTTACCACATACCATTTAAGTAAAGCCAAATTTAGCATTAGAACCCTCACAGTTCCTTATAGAAAAATTCGATCATTTGGTGCACTAGCACCGAAATTTTTTCTACATAACCGTTTCACCTTAATTCATCATTTTCCAAGCTATTTTCCTTGAACTAAAAACAATCCCCCATTGATATTCAGCCCTCATGGTTCGACCAACAAGGAACCCTAGAGAAATTGAATATTTCTTTTGTGTTTTTGTTCATAACCATGCTTAACTATCCCTAAACACTAACATAGTCTAAAATCAAATTATTCCAACAACAATTCCTCTTCCATACCCACTTTTCAGAATTGAATTCATCATGATAACTCAATATTATACCATGGAAATCAAGAAAAAAAGCATGGGTAAGCTAGGTATCAAGGACAATTAAAGAAATTCTAACTTACATAGCTTGTTTCCTTGATTTCTTCACTTTTTCTTTGAATTTTCACCTAGGTTTTCTTGTTTTTCCCTTTGTTCTTCCTTTGTTCTTGTTGCTGGTTGCCTAGGCTGAATATGGTGAGAGAATTGGGAATTTAATGGGCTGATTTCTATAGAAAATAATAAAATAATCAAGCATGCCACGTGTCACATGCTTATTGGCCCAATTTTTTTAACTTTTTGACTTTTTCTTCTTAATTTTTCACCACAAATATTTTGGTATTTATCCAATCCTACCACAATTAAAATCCCTTGGTCTTGACAAGTGCTGGGACGAAAAATTTACCGATTTGCCCTCGGGGTGAAAAAATTAGGATTTTACCCCTATACTTCGAAATGTACCGGAATCACATTATTTCTACTTTTCAACCTCAAATAACACTAATATTGATCAATATTAACCAAATGGGGCAAAAATCATTTTATAAAAATTCCCGTTTAGTCCTCTAGTGGCAAAATTACCATTTTACCCTTGTGCTCCAAAAATATCGGGAATCATAATTTTTCACTGCTAAACATCATTTTATACTCCAATAATCATAATTATATTTCATATAATTATTATTGGTCAAATGTGATCAAATCTTGGCTAAAAATCTCCATTTTACCATCAAATGGTAAAATGATCATTTTGTCCCTAATCGGTCAATTTTGCTAATGGACTCCAAACTGGACCTTGAACTCCGAATCACTATTCTAAGCCATTCTGTGGGTTTCAGAATTTTTAAATTCCTTTTAGAATTTCTATTTGAACTAGTTCAAGGCTTAATTTAACTTAATTGTACCACTCGGTACAATATCGTCTTTTAATCGAGCTTGATAGGGTCTTACACATCCTATAGGTTTTACCCTTTTAGGTGCATCAACCAAAGTCCATGCTTGGTTGACATGCATGGCATCTATCTTGAATTTTATGGCCTCTAGCCATTTATCAAAATTAATATAAGATATTGCTTCCTTATAAGTAGTAGGCTCTTTGTCAATTGGCAAAGCATTTTCTAGTAGAAATCTGTATCTCCTAAATCTACTAAGCACTTGTGTTTCTTTAGCACTAGCTTGAGCATTCAATGCTTTAATCCTCGGCTCAAGTTCTGTAGGGATGTTAGTTTGTGGTTCTTAAACCTTTTCAAGAATTATCTTACTCCCATTAGTCTTTTTAAGTAGAAACTCTTTCTTCAAAAAGGTGGCATGTTTCGAGACAAACATTTTTTGCTTGGTGGGATTGTAAAAATAGTATCCTATAGTTTCTTTAGGATTCCCTACAAACTTGCATTTGTTTGACCTAGCTCTAAGCTCATAAGATGATGTACGATTCTCATAAGTTGTACATCCCAAATCCTTGTATAAGATAAGTTTGGCTTTTGTCATACCACATCTCATATGGTGTTTTATCAACTGATTTGGTTGGAACCTTGTTTAGAAGGTAAGCAGCAGTATCTAGGGCATATCCCTAAAACGATATCAGAAGGTTTGCCCTACTCATCATGGAACAAACCATGTCCAATAAAGTTCAGTTTTTTGTCTCGAACACTCTGTTATGTTGTGGAGTTTTTGGTGGAGTCCATTGTGACGGAATCCCATGTTCCATAAGATAATCTAGAAACTCTTGGCTAAGAAATTCTCCTCCTTGATCCGATGTAAGAGTGAAAATACTCTTTCAAGTTTGTTTCTCAACTTCAACCCTAAACTTTTTAAACTTTTCAAAAGCTTCAAACTTGTACTTCATCAAATACACATAACCAAATCTAGGATGGTCATCTATAGATGTAATGAAGTATGAATAACCTTTTCTAGTTGGTATGTTTAAGGGTCCACATAGATCCAGATGTATTAACCCTAGGAGCACACTTGCTCTTTCACCCTTTCTAGTAAAGGGAGTCTTAGTAATCTTACCAAGAAGACAATATTCACAAGTTCCATATGATTCACAATGAATTGGATATAGATAATCTTGTGATAATCTATTATATAGAGTTATTTAGCCACATTTTGTATGTTAAAATAGCTAAGTCCTTGTGTTTTAAGTCGATTTTAGGTAGTTTTTATGTTTTCGGTTAATTAGTTTAAAGCATGTTAACATATTTTAATTCAAGTAATTCTAGTTTATTTTCATGTTGAAAGTCTTAATTTAAGCCAATATTGATTTAGTCTGTGTCTTTGTAGGTTTTCAAATGCATAAGTTAAATGGTGATGAACTATGTAATGGAGACTAAGTGTAGATTTCCATTAAACATGCTATGGTAATTCTGGCATAACTTGAGCTACAGAGATTTAATATATTTGATTCTTAGACCTTTGAAAATCTAAGAGGTAGACCTACAATGTTCATGTCTACTATTTTACCCAGATTTGCCTCGAGAAAGAGAAAATTGCATTGCAAGATAGGGTACGACGGTAGTTTCTGCACCAAGGCAGCACAGGGAAACAACACCGCTGCCTTGAAGGACTCAAGGCCTTAATGCCAAAAAAAGCAGCATTGCCCACATACAAATTCCTGTGCACTTAGTGCCACGACGACCATGGAGGAGACTTGTGGTGCTGGTTGAAAGTTTGAAAAAAAAGAAGTGTAGAATGCCACGACACTCAAAGAAGAAGGCCGCAACTCTCTAATGTGTTTTACTGAAACACAACCATTCAAGATTTGATTTTTTAGGGCTTTTTGGTGGCTATAAATATTTGATTTTCAGAAGTTGAAAAGAGAGGTCCCAAAGGGAAACAAATGACAGTTTAGAGAGAAAGAAAACGATTCTACAATGGAGAATATGAGAAGCAAACGAAGATGATTGAAGATCGAGAATCAACGACAACCTTGTTCTGCAATCTAATTTTTCATTTCTCTCTTATTTTTTTAGTGTAGAAATGATTTATTCTCTTGAAATTGTGATGTTTGTTGAAGAAATGATGATGAACTAAATTTTTTTTCTTGGATTATGGTTTATTTCAATATGTAGTTTGAATATATGATTTTTCTTTGCTTAGTATTAATAGGTATTGTGTGGTTTATTCAAATCTATGTTTAATGCTTTTCTTTGCTTGATCACTAGTTGAAATGATTAAGGTCTCTAAATGCAACTTGATGAAGGGAGTTTAGATTAGATCATTGATTTGAATAGGTTATATTCAATTCACTTAGAGGTTTGGTGATAGATTCGTATTTAGTATAGACATATACCTAAATATCGTAGGCAACCATTTTTGAACATGAACTTAATGAGTTTTTCTTAACTAATTTGTATAGACTTACGGAATTAATTTTGAAAAGTATGTGTGCAAGAATGTCGATAGAGACTTTTACATAAAATCAGATTCTAGGTTAGCCATTCACCCCATTTATCTAGGTTTAAAGGAAGAGATTAAATTTAAATGAAATATTGAGTGACACCATGATCCTAGGTTTTTAAAGTAATAGTTTCTTTAGCAAAATTACATTCATATCCTTAGTTTAGTTTTAGTAGTAAATTTTGCATTAATTAAGTTTTCAAAATCGAGTTGCTTAAATAGGATAAATTTTGTTAAAAATTTATTATTTAATAAAAGTTTAGGGGCAAATCTCTGTGGGATACGATACTTGACTTACCTCTATAGTACTTGAGTTTTTCATATACTTGTGTGTACAAAATTGACAACAAGTTTTTGATGTCGTCGCTAGGGGGTTGCGTTTCCTATTTAATTTGCTGATATTAAATTAGACAAAATTAGCTTAGTTCTAGTTTTTTGTTTTTCCATATTTTTTTAGATATCTCCACATAATGGATGCTTTGACTGCTTAGGTGGTTGCTTTGTCCAAAAAGTTTGAAACTCAGGGAGTTTAGGCTATTCAGAGACCATTTGTTGAGTTTTGTGGAGAAGGGCATTTAAATAACCATTGTTGGGAATTAGTTCAATTTGTAGGGAATCTCAATTGGTAGTAGAACAACCTATGCCCCAACACTTGTGATTTTGGATGGTGGAATCATTCGAACTTTTCTTGCAGGAATAATCAGAGATCTTCATGGCAACTCTCATTCATAGTCAAGTAGCATCATTGAGAAACCTTGAGATTCAAGTAGGTCAACTTGCAAATTCTATCAACAATGGCTCAAGGAACCTTGCCTAGTGAAACCAAAGTTAATCATAGGAGAAAAGGTAAGAATTTTTGTCTAGCAGTCACCTTTACGAGTGGAAATGAGGTAGCAAGTAGTAGCAAACAAGTTGAAACTCAAGCGAAGCCTAGTGAGAAAGTTATAGAGGTTGAGAAGCCTGATAAACAAACTCAAGAGAAGGAGGCAAAGGAAAACCCATTACCATTACTTTTTCCTCAGTTGGAAATAGTGGTTGAAAAAGCTAAAGTGCAAGCTCAAGTTGATGAAGTTGAGCAAAAGGAGGAAAGAATGTCTAATCTATTCAATTCAACCAAAATCCTTCCTCTACAAATACTTATTATAGAGCTGAATCAGTTGATATGGATAAAGGAAAGCCCACTCCACTAAATCTAGTGAAGCAAGCGCCAACTTTGGAATTAGAGTTACTGCATCCACATCTTACAACCAAATAGAGGCATGAAGAGCATATTCTACTACCTTCCCTTTAGAAATCACTAATCAATTTTTCCATGGAAACAGAAATCAAAGTGGTTAGGTCCCTTCATAGTGACTAATGCCTATCCACATGGTATAATGGAGATTTATAGTGAGGATATTGGAGCAAGCATGGTCACTGAGCAAAGCTTCAAACCTTACTTTGTGGGTGAAGAATTGAGGGAAGGATCAAAATAGTCAAGCTAGCGACTATCAAGAAGTGTTTCTAGGGAGGCAATTCAAGCTTTCAAAACTCTATTTCTTTGAAGCTATCTTTTTATTTATTTAGATTTTCCCATTAATTTGTTTTTGTTCTTTTTCTTATTTAGCTATTTATCATTTTACTGGATCCTCATGTGAGATCAGAGGACAATGATGAAGACGAGAAGGAAGGTTAGAGTATCTCCACACACCAAGGGAGTATTCTTTACTTTTCTTTTATAATATTAGGGACAATGTTAGTATTAAGTTTGAGGGGGATTTAAGTTTTTAAACGTTGTTAATTTTTTTTTGCATTTTTGCATTTAAATTTCAATCTTAGTTAGATTTTTAGCATGTTTTGAAGAATTAAAGCTAGACTTAGTTGCACCAATGAATTTGATTTACTTATCCAATGATGATAACCAATTACCTTGTTAATCTTTTGCTCATAGTAAACATGAATTTTGTTTGAATGTCATGTGAATTCTTAGGATGAAAGTTCCACAATTGAGCACTTTATCTCTTATATTTTGTCATTGTGTACATTTTGAAAACGATTATGTGAATGCAAATTTTTAGACTATGTTTGGAGTTTTAGAATTTGTTTGATCCTTTTTTGAGGCAAAATCTTAGGCTACACTTAGTTAGGGAAATGACTTAGGACACCTTTGGTTTGATTTAGCCTTTCGAGCTAACCAAATTAAATTTTATCCCTAGTAAACCCCTTTTAGTTAAATTTTTTTTTCCTTTTTTCTTTGTCAACCATAAATAAGTTAGCCTCGTTACTAAATAATTGTCCAATTCTACAACCCTCACTCCTAAGCATGTACATTGTTTTAGGGAATATATGTTGAATTATTTGACGAAAAGATGGAAAAGATGAAGTGGAGAAAAATTCAAAATTCAATGTAAAGCATTCATCCCACTGTCATTGAAAGAAATAAGTTTGGGGGTGTTGATTTGAGAATAAAAAAAAATAAAGGCTTGATGAATGAAAAGTAAAGGGAAAGAAAAAGGTATACTTGGTGAAGAGAAGTAAGGCTGTATAGGGTTATAGAATAATTATATCCTATATCCTATCTTTACCCTCGCCATATATTACAAGTTAAATAAAATCCAAAAGATCCATAGTTAAGTGTTAGCCTGCATTAGTGGAGAGATAGGTGAAAAGCAAACTTATGAAATTTAAGCTAGTTTGAAGTTTGTATGAGCATAAACTTCTTCTAATTGCATGATATTCATTGTAAGAGATTTCACACACACAAACACATGGAAAATTCATATGAAAAATGAACTTGCATTGGAATGAAATGTAAACTTAAATAATATTTATGTTTTGGTTTGAGTTAGGAAAAAAAGACAAGTTATGAGGAAATTAAAGGTGATCAATGAATTGGTGCAATCTCCTAGTTTAATGTTTTTAACTATGCTATATCATTTTTATCTTTAATTTTGCTCGAAGACTAGCAAAATATTAAGTTTGGGGGTGTGATAACTCTATTGGATAGAGTTATTTAGCCATATTTTGGATGTTAAAATAGCTAAGTCCTTGTGTTTTAAGATGATGTTAGATGGTTTGTATGTTTTTAGTTAATTAGGTTAAAGCATGTTAACTTATTTCAATTCAAGTAATTTTAGTTCATTTTCACGTTGAAAGCCTTAATATAAGCCAATACTGATTTAGTCCTTATCTTTGTATGTTTTCAAATGTATATAGTTAAATGGTGATGAACTATGCAATAGAGACTAACGTAGATTTCTACTAAACATTCTGCGGTAATTTTGGCATAACTTGAGCTACATAGATTAATCAACTTGATTCTTGGGCCATTGAAAAGATAAGAGACAGACCTACAACTTTCATGTTTACCATTTTTCCTAGATCAGCCTCGAGGTGGGAGATAATTGCATTGGAAGATGAGGTACTGCAGTAGTTTTTGCACCAAGGGAGCACAAGGAAGCAACATTATGGCCTTAAAGGACTCAAGGCCATAGTGCCTTGTTGTTCAATTTACTACCCATGCAAGTATACGTATTGCAAAGATAATATAATGATGAGTAGAGCATAGATCTCACAGGGAATTGTATTAATTTTTACTATTAATTATTAAAATTACACACCCTAATTTGATCCAACACTAAAAATTGAATTATAAAGCAAAACTTAAAAGCTAAAACTACTCTAAATTTACTCAGCAAAATTACTTGTCTAAACTTGATTGAATTTTAGGTTGAAGATTATTATGTCCCTCAATACTTCATCTGATTATTGTCTCTCTCTATTAACTTAGCTTAATGGATTAAGTTATTAACCTAATGTTCTAAATTATTTACAAGTCTCTGTCGAGTTTCTTATTAAAATATCTTTCCCAATTAATTCACCATATATCTATGCAAATTAAATTGAAGAAACATTCATTAAGTTCGTGCTCTAACTTTGGCTATGTATGGGTTATAGGTGTATGTCTACCCTATATGCAAATCAAACCACCTAATCAACTAAGTATATTCAATCATATGCTATTCTATTCAAGGTCTAGCTAAATCTCCTTCATCAAGGTTTAATCTAGGTTTCTAATTCAATCTAATTGGTGACCAGGCAATTAGAAGCATTAAGAATAGAGTAAAATAAACAACTTAAATCCATTAAACATAAAAAAAAGAGGTAAATAAATCAGACTACATATTGAGTTCAATCATACTCTTAGATTAATAATTTAGTTCCCCATCATGTCACGCATCATCATCGAATTAAGTTTAAACATTCAAATCAAACTAAGAAAAACAAGAGGATAACAAAAGGATCATAGAACCTAAGAATTTATAATCTTGATCTTCCAAATCTTTTTGACTCATTTAAATTCTTCTCAACTTCAATGACTTTGTGGCTTGATTCTCAACTATCAATTTGGTGTTTTTCTCTCTTTAAAAATCCTCTGAATGGTTCTTTTTACAAGGCTTTGAAGTTAGGTCAAGTTGGGTGAAGAAATAAGTCAATTTAAATTAAGATTTCCTCATCAGACTACGCGAGCTGCGGCCTCAACCCATTAATTAGTAGAAATCATAATTGCTCTAAGATTGTTGTAGTACTTCAACTTGGGCATAATTTTTAACTATCTTTCAGGCCATACTGATTAAAGTGGTAAACATGAAAGTTGTATCTTTTTCTCTTAGCTTTCCAATGGTTCAAGAATACTCTTATTTGGAGTTTTATGGAGAGAGTTATGATTGAAAGACCAAAACATATGTAGTGGAGGTCTGTACCTTGAAATTGATCTTCTTCTTCTATTAAAATTCTTCCTTCGTTGAACACCTACAAAAGTACAAATAAAGCAATAACAACCTATCTTAATCACATTAACGCCAAATTAAGTATAAAATTAATTGAGATTAGATTGACTCATCTAAATCAAGTAACTTAAAATAATTTAACTAAAACATATTAATTTCTGTGCATTACAACAAGAACTAAGCCAAATTATTATCAAAATAAAGTCCAAATAACTTTATATCATAGAATTATCACACCCCCAAACTTAGAATTTTGCTAGACCTTGAGTAAAAAGTAAAAAAGAAACTAACTTATGAAAATAAATTTCAAATAGCAAAAACAAAATAAATATAGTTACTACTAATACTACTACTACTACTACTACTACTACTACTAGAGATAAAGAGCACCAACTCAAAGATTCAACATAATTTCCTTAAAAATATGTCTATCAATCATTAACCCAAGGAAAAATATAGTCATCATTCAAATTCACGTTTCAATTCCAATGCCAGCACATTCTCAAATGGATTTCTGTGTATATGTGTGAAATCTTTTACTAAGAATATCATGACATCCAGATGAGTTTATACCAACACAAATTTCAAATTAGTACTCGAATTTCATAGGTTTACTTTTCATCTCTTTCTCCACTGATGTAGACTAACATAGAGTGAGGGATCAATAGGACTTCATAAAACTTGTAATGTATGGCTAATGGCCAAGTAGGATAAAAGATAATAATGTGACTCAAATCACCCTAAACACATAATTATTCTAGAACCTATATATAGAGCTCTATTCTCTTTCTCCAAGTACACCTTTCCTTCCACATTTGAATTTTTCTTTCTTTTTTCAACACATTTTTTTTCTTTTCACAATTTCACAATTTCACACCCCTAAACTTATTTTCTTTGTATTCTAATTAGTGGGGTGATTTTTAATATTTTGAACTTTTTTTTTCGCATCGACATCACCTTTCAACATTTTCAACATTTAGCTCAATCTATATTTCGTAAAACAATATAAATGCGTAGAAGTGAGGGTTTCAAAATTGAAAATTTTATTTTAAGGCTAGACTCAATTATTATGTAGTTAAACAAAGAAATGGGAAATTAAGCTCAACGGGGTATACTAAGGATAAAAATTTAACAAGGCTGGCTTTTAAGGCTCAAACGGTCCAAAGATGGCCTAAATCATCTCCCTAACTAAGTATTGCCTCGGGTTTCACCTTGAGAAAGAATCAAGCAAATTCTAGAATTCATTGACATAATCTAAAATTCACATCAATATAAATCTTCTCTAGGTATTCTCAATAATTCAAAGCAAAAGATATAAAGCTCAAAATTGTGGAAATCACATCTTAACAATGATACTTATCAAAGAATTTAGTATGAATCCAAACAAAAACCTTATTAACCAAAAGCTAAGAATTCAAGACAAATAGTTATCATCATTGGATAGAGAAATCATCGAATATTGGTACAACTTTACTCTAGATTCTTAAGATTTGAACAAGTAATAAATTCATTTTGTCAAGCCCAGCCCTAAATTATCTGTCAGGTCATACATATAGTTGACATCATGCTTGTGTACTAGAATATCTCAGTAAAATAGGTAAAACCCAGAATTGTACTTAAAAGTACAACTAAGTTGATTTATACATCGAACTAATTAAAATAGGAATTTTAAGATGAAATTTCAAATTTCACAATCTAGGGATTTCTCAAAACAGTGATTTGGAGTTTGAGGTCCAGTTTGGAGTCAATCGGGAGAATTGATCGATTAGGGATAAAATGATCATTTTGTCATTTAAGGACAAAACAGGAATTTTAAAAAAAAACTTTTTGGTAACAATTGATCAAGATTAATTATTTAGATTATTTAGAACATAATTGGAGTTTGTGGAGTGAGAAATTTTCAATTTCCAGTATTTCTAGAGTATAAGGGTAAAACGGTAATTTTCCATATCGGGGGCAAAATGG
>NC_030850.1:19790269-19828095 GCF_000208745.1 Theobroma cacao
CTCGCCTTTAGATTATTTAGATGGTGTTTGTTTACTCACTGTGAGTTTATAATCACCCATTTTTTTATCCCATCATTTTAGGTCGGGTTAGCCTGTAGATAGCAGACATCGTCGAGAACTATAGTTAGCCATACTATTTCAAAAACTGTAGGTTTACTGTCTTTACTACTTTTGTTCATTTGTGGGCCCACGTAGCACTGTAAATTAAATTTCATATTTTAGTTTTCCGTATTATAGTTTGTATAAATATATTTAACTTTTACGCTACTAAAAATGATTTTCAGAATACTCTATAAATATTAATTTGTAAGAAAATAGAATATTTTGTCGAATATTTTTATTTTATTTAAATAGTTATAATTCCATTTTAAATCACGTTTTAGACATTCAAATTTAATTTCGATTTCGAAATATGCATTTCTCGCTTAAGTACTACATTTTGGTCAAATTTGAAATTTTTGACGAAAAGTGACCAAAATGCCCCTATGAAGTGAAATTTATTTTTTCACTGTTTTAAATCGAAAAAAGGCTTAAAAGCCTCTAAAATACGACATTTGGCAACGATTAACCACAGGGGAGATAAGAAACTGATACGAAAGCCTTGCGAGGTCTCGATATGGTATTTAGGGGATGAGTGCCTATCGAGACATCGCGGCAGTTGTCACAGACTCAAGGATGATTCCGGGTCGTGACACATTTACTAACTAATCCTAAATTATTTATAAATTTAGATACGCAAGGAAATAAAACTAAATCTAAAACTTCCACAGAATATTTACCACCAAAAAAAAATTCACCTTCGTAAACTTAAACTAAACATTGTCTTCAATGTTAAAAATAATAAAGGAAAGGTAAATAATATTCCCTGATGGTTAGATGAATCTAGTGAAGCTCTAGTTCTCATCTTTGTCTCCATCATCCTCTGCCTCATTGTCCTCAATGTCTTTTAACTCAGAGGATTAGGTGCTGGTGGAAAAGTAGACATATCCATTCCCATAAAAGCACCATAAGCTCAAAACATGTGGTCCATATGTTAATTACATTGACCTGATAAGGCATGTGTTGCTTAAATTGGTTCCCAAGTTGCTTAACTAAGTGCTCAAGATTCTCAATTCTCTAAGTCATTGACAGTTGTTGGTGCCTTGGTCGTGGGGGTGGAGGATGGTGTGTAGAAGAAGAACTACCCCCAAAAGAAGTTTGAGATTGTTTGAGGTTGAGATTGAGATCAATTAGAAGTTTACGGTGCAACAACTTCTCACTAGCATCCTAATTTACACCAGCTTGTTTGCATAAAGCTATAATCAGAAAAGGGAACCACAAACCTTCACGCTTTGATTGTGCAGTGTGAGTCATGGCTTTGTAAATTACGAGACCAATATCAATTCTGTGTCCAGTCATGCTGGAATGAATAAAGATGGCTTGATTTTTTGTGACATCACTGAGATGTGTGGTAAGAAGTAATTTGAAAGCCACAAAATATAATTATATCTTAGAAATTGGTTTCATTGCATTCTTCTTGAATGAAACTGGTGCATTATTGAAGAATCGCCATTGACCACGCTCATCGCAGAGTATATGAATGATATCATGCCAATCCTCATGCTTAACCAAATATTGACAATATCCATCGTTTTCAACATCAGAAGTTTTATAAAATTCATTGATGGCAAGGCTCAAGAATGAAACTAATTTACCTCGCACAAAACAAAATCATTAGTAGCTTCAACAGCGTTAGTGTAAAATTCTTTTACCAAAAGGATATTTGTAGCTATTGGTGAGGCACAAAATTTTTGCCAGTGGTGTCCATCGATCATTGGTTAAAGGTCAAGGTGTGTAATCAACCCTTGATCCAGTCCTCGTACAGGTTGTAACGACCGCTCTTCATAGCTACTGACGTTCGAGTCTTGCGGGAGAACCCACCAAGTCTCGAACAAGCCTTAATTGAAACTTTAGTTATTACTTCATATTCATGCCATCAATCTATGAAATTACTTTGAACCATATAACTATTTGTAATAAGAAGTGAACATAAATCGTAATAAGCCATCTTATCTTTTATTCACCATAATCGTAGGAATATAAAGTTTATAGTATCCAATTGCACATTTACATTGACATTATTTACAAATACATCATGCTATGAAGACTCAACCTCTAGTAGTGGAGCGACTCGGAATAAAGTGCTATGAGATGCCTTTACCTATCCGCGATGGACTATAAATGCCGATGAGTGCATGCTAGGTCAATCACTATCTGCAAAAGAGAGATAAAGGGGTGAGTCTCACAGACTTAGTGATCATCAACTCCGTGAAAAGGGCGTAGATGGGAAACAAGCTTAAAATAGATCATTTGAATAATAAAACTAAAATATGAAATGATAATCTTGAGAAACCAAATCACAAGTAAGGTATTTGTGCCTTGTAAAAATAATGTCGTAAAATCACAATGCAATACTTCCCTTGGCAGAACAGTGTCGAAAACAATCGTAGCAAAATAAGTTTCAATCATCAAAATCATCTCTTTTCATCAAAAATATAATTAATCGCATAAAAGTACACACGCTCCCAAAATATGTGGCATGTAAAAATCAACGTGTACATCCACATAAATTAACTCATGCAAAAGAGTATGAGTCTAAAAACTCTCAAGGCTCTCGAGTAGGTAATCATAATGATCAACCAGTGGACCCACTTCCATGTAATAACAATCTGAGAGGCCCCCCTCCACCGAATCCCCACAGCCATGGTAGTCTCGAAGATGTTGGCTGATATCGGAGAAATCAAGTGGTCGCAATCACGTATATCAACTTGGGGCCTAGCCACATATATCATCCCATGGCCTTGCCAGTATAATCACAGACCGTGGCCTAGCCACGGCTAACAACCTATCGGTGACCCAAAGGTTTTCTAGCTAGAGCTCACTTGTGCACAAAGGTCACATTATTTCGATGTGACATTCGACCTATTCTCGACGCTCTCGGTTTGTCAAAATCGTTTTCAAAATCAAATCGAGGTTTCTAAGTCTTTTGCTTTAAATTATTGGAAAACAAGGTTTGATAACCTTTCAAATTGCTTTTCACATTAAAATGCATGGCGTAAACATTTGTATAAAGATCAGACTAAAACTGGCTCTCAAAAACTTGCATTTAAACCATTTAACAAATGCATTTAACTATGCATGTCACACAAAAATACAAGGCACGAATTTGATGCAAAACATTGCAAAAAGGTTTGTTTCCTGGTTTCTAAAACACTTTACATATATAGCTTATATATATATCCAAAACAATTGCAAAGGTCATGGCATCCATATTTGCCTAGCATTTCTACCAGCTCATGCTTTTCACAATAACAGTTTATAAATCTTTCACGAATAGGTATTTAAAACCACCTATCGTTTTCTAGCAACTCATGCTTTCCACAATGACATTGAATAAGTCATAATCAAATAGTAGTATATGAAACATCATTCTATATGTTATAGAATCTTTTTGAAATAGACACCCCCTACTCACATTACAATGGCGGGATATTACTTCGCCATTAATATTTCCTCGAGTACTCACGTTATGCTTGCAACAATAATCCTTGCCTTGTCACTTCCTAACACCATTTCAATCCAATACCATTAATAAGCTTTGCTGCCAATATATTCTACATTTGCTATTCGCATTTAATTCTATATTCTCATCTTTTATTCTTAAGAAATAGCCGTTTACACTTAATCCTTAGTGTAAACTTTGATTTACATAAACCTAACAATTTGTTTATGACTCTAAATGCCCATATCAATCTTTCTTATGACATATATCATGTTCAAACTATCATTTTCATACCATTAATCATGCATATGGAAACAATTATAAATCTAATTCCACCAAGCAAGTTCTAAGCTTATACGCACCATTATTTACATTTAACATGCTACCACTAAGCACAACATCAATTTCCATTCATGTTACACCAACATTCTTAGCCTTTTAAATCTTTCAAAACAACACATATCCACAAATTTCATTTTCAAGCTTTCAAATAGCGTAATTGTTTCCTAACCGTACTCAAGACATCACACAATCATTTCACATTGCATGCCTTACCTTTGTGATGGATTAGATCTTGCATGCAACCTCAATATTCTTCCAATGTTGCAATCACTAAGCTGCCAACATTATGCACAATTATTTCTTCAAAAATTTTACCAACCGTAGGCCTTTAAACATAGTATTATGTTTACCATTTCTCTTTCACTTTGAATCCATCATGCATCCATGGGTTTGATGGCTTGCATGTCACTAGATCCTCTCCAATGAAGCCAATCTTTACCGTCACAAAACATATTTTATAGTTACCAACCCATTTTCAAAGATCATTCAAACTAAAACCACAATCCTTACCTTATTTCTCTTGTATCTTGAAACGAAGCTTTACACCTCCATCAACACTCCTCGGCTTCTCTCTTGAGTATTGAAGACTCTTTAGGTGGTAAAATGTCAAGACTCTACAAGATTAAGGAAGGAAACCTCACAGTTTCTCTTGAATCTTCACAACCCGAGCCTTTCCCACTTTTCTTTCTTTTTCTTCCTTTCGGGTGGAACTTCTCAAAGCTTTCTCTTCTTTCTTTTCTTCTCTAAATGGGCGGCTCTCAAGTCTCACCAAGGCTTATTCACCTTTCTTTTTTACCCTTGAATTTTGATATTTATATGGCCACCCATTTAACCAATCACAATACATGCGCACATCCACCTTTTATTTTCATTTGGCCATTTTGCCAACCAATGGGTTTTCATGCACCAATTTCCTTTCCTCCACATTGGTTAAATATCCACCCTTAATTATCCGTCCATTCTTTAATCTATCTTCATGAATTCTTAATGCATTTCCATTTCATCCACCTTACTTTTGTCCAATAGTCTTTCATGCATTCTCCCACATTATTTCTCATTTGGCCTCCCATTTAGCCAATAACATTACATGCATATACATTTTCTTTTCTTTTAGTCCAACATTGCCACCAAGTGTTCATCATGCATAAATCCTCCATGCATTCCTTTAACTTAAAAAATCCACATGCATGTGTCATTTTATTCATTTGTGTCATACCTTTTTATTTGTCACATGGTGAGGGTCCCACATGTTCCCCACTACAAATACACCTTGCATGCATATCTTTGCATGTAACAGTATTTGTTACATGCATATTCCATCCTCCCACACAATCTAATTTTTCCTTGGTTAGTTTCCATTTAACTTCAAATGTTGAAATTGCACATAAGTCCTCGAATTTATCTTTACTTACTATTCAACCTGCCATACTTTTCATCATTTACAATTAGGTCCTTCAAACATTTCTTTAATTCCAATTTCCTTCTATCTTTCTTCCTTTACACTTGTACAAATAAAATGTCAAATCGACACTTCACCGAGGTGTCACCATAATATTTAAATATATACTTACCTTTTCTTGCTTTATTAAATAAAGGCACTAGGCTCCATTTACGTCGTTTTTCTTCTAAATTCTTTCTTACCTCTTCTCCCCACTTCGATTAGCCATAGAGTCCTCCTTCATGACTAATTTCAACAACAGATAAAATATTAATATTTTAATAATATTTTATTAATAAAATATTATTTTATTCCAAAATCTTCCACTTGTCTCTTCGAGTCCCAAAGTGTCTCACTTTGCCCCGGTTCTCTTCCAAATTGCCTTTTAACTTGCTAATTCATCCTTGATAAAATTATTATTTTCTCGCGTGTGAAATATTTTATTCCAAACTATTCCTTTGACTTGTCACCACTTTTTGGCACTTAAATTAGCATCCATTGACCTTTCGTCATATTGATAAGTCATATTGACTTTTATACAAGGGTACGGGGTGTTATAATCTCCCCCACTTAAAAAGAATTCGTCCCAGAATTCACGTCGGCATTAGGTTATTAATCTCACTCTATGATCTCATTTCATTTCCTTCTTCATAGGGAATTTTGATTTATCTACCTCGTTTACTTTTAGTTCGACTAGAACACTTTACAAGGTTAGGGTACGTAACTTATATGTATTATCATCTCTAAATCAAAACAGCAGTACCTTTCATAATTGTTCTCCCTTATCATTAAGATCCCAAATATGTCTTTAACTCCATTACTAACCTTAAACATATCCTTATTTCGATTCTTGTCAAACTTCTCGACATTCATTCATCTTATCCCCATACACTATTACATAACTTGTAACATTGTAAACATGCCCTATTCATTCCTATACATATTTCCATCATTAGGGGAAGTTGAATCCTTCAACCATTATCTCATACTTCATGTTTATCTTGTATTTGTGCAATTTAAATCTTCTTAATCATATTAATCCATCTTGTATGGCTTAACCATGCTATAGATTACGTTTCCTTGATATCTTTTCTTTGACTATTGCTCCAAAATTTCTTATATCAACATAGCTTAGTTTCTGATGGGATCTTTGATATTGTATCATCTATACAACTCACCAAACACATTGAATTCAAATCTCAAATCACTAAGAATAATTCTTCACTTTAGTTGGTCACATAATCAACTCCACATATACGTATGTACACACACATTTAAGTGTCGACATCCATCACTATATTTAGGAACCCTTGTCAACTGTGTTCAAAATAAATTCCCTTTTTTCATTCTAATCCATAAGCAAGGTTCAATATCATATTCTCATAGTTCATGTTTCCCCTTTTTGCTTTTCTCAATTCCAACATTTCTAATTTACCTTTCCATTTCATTCCCATAGATCATATTTAATCTATGAACATTAGGGTATAGTCAATTCCAGATTATTCTTTGGATGTTTAAGTTACCATTCAACTTACATCCTACCATAAGTTATCTCTTATGTAATCCATATTGATTCTCATTATGCCTAGAACAACTCCACATAATTTACATGCTTATATTCTTTTCTTATCATTTCCAATCATATGCATAAGTCTCAGTGTACTATATATATCCTTTTGCATCACAATGTCATTAATCGCATCCCATTTGCTAAACATCCTTTTCATCAAGTTGCAATCCGGTATTTGTATATGCCTTACAATCTTATTGATCCTTCAAGATTCATCTTTACTTGAGCATTGCATCTTATGCAATACCATAATCCCTAAAATCATCTTCATTTCTCAATTATCCTTCATACCTCCAACATATATATTATATCCTTATTGCATTTCAATATTACTTAATCATTTAAGATTTAGGCTTATTTGAATCATGCATGCCTCACGCATTTCTAAATTCCAATTTCCACAATACATTAGGAGGTTTTCATTAACCGACTTCATTATCATAGGTGCCTTCAATCATCTTTTGTACTATTCCTTTATACCAATATAACATCATTTCCCTTTAATCATCATACGATTAGTACTTGTAATTGCAAAACTTGAAACAGGATTTTACTGAAGTACTTCTCAATGTCATGGCAAGTATCCACTTTCAAACTTACAACTTCCTTTTTGTAACTACACAATTTACTACTTGTTTTCACAAGATTTATAACAGTATTCCTCTTTAGTATTTCTATCATAGCCCAATTTATGGGCCATGACCGGCGTAAGGGCCCAATGGACTTGGCCCACTAAGCCCAAGCAAGCCTACTTACATGATCTTATACATTAATCCATATTCCTTTAGAATTTGAAATTTGTAATGCTCAATTATAGTTCCTTTGACAACAGTTCACAAAAACCCAGGCATGCATTCATAATGGCATCATCAACCATTATATACATATATAGATGAACAAATGAATCTCAACATTTCACAATAAATAGTCATATACACGTAATTAAAACTTGACCGGCAGCGGAGTGACTCTGGGCACGATTGATAACACTTAGTGTCACGTTAAACCTATCGAGCAATGTATAAGGAAGAACACCTCGTCCTAGGATCCAATCACCTTTAACTCAGGAAACCTAAAACATGAATTTTAAAAATGTGAGTACAAACTCAGTGAGTGAACATAGGAAAGGAACAAGCAACGTTAAGGAAGGTTTAGCAAACATGATGCACATATTCGAAAACAATGCAACTTAGTTCACGTTCTTATTAAAATCCCTCCATCAAACCCCTGGTTATTAAATCATTTCATAATGAAGGAACCATATTTAGCATGAAATCAGAAAGAGAGGAAATTTCTAGCAATCATCCAAGCAAGGCAGTATAAACAGAATGTTTCTTGCTGTAATAAAATCAATGCACAAGTAAATGGGAAATTTTCAAGAGTCATCATGCCATATAATCACATATTATAATCATAATCTTTCTATTGCATATAAATATACTTAAGCATATATCAACTGGTATATCACCACATCTCATCCAGCTCATGTGCATCCTCCCACATCGTGCACATAGTCGGACTCCCCATCTCACCCAGCTTATGTGCATCCCCCCACATCGTGCACATAGTCGGAGTCATTGTGTGCATCCCCCCACATCGTGCACATAGCCGGAGTCATCGTGTACATCCCCCCACATCGTGCACATGGGCAGTGTCACAATCCATCTCCCTCACCACCGTCATCACCAACAAGTGCACCTCACCCCTCACATGCACAGTTGCATTTGTCAGACAATGGTACCATTTATGACATAGTATATATATACCTGTATATCAACATTATACAAAAAAACATATGAATTCATCCTTTTTCACACTTCACATTTCACAACATCAAAACATTTTATCAAGGGCTTGTTCTCAGGAAATTTTAAAGCAAAAATCGATAAAATTCCCAAATGATCCATTAAAACACGTAACATTTTCCCAAAACATTTTGAAATGCAAGTTCACTCACCTTACTACAGCGGGATATTACATTGCTATTTGATCGGAGGTGTCTCTAACTATTTTCACTAGCTGGTCGCTCGTTATTTACTCCAGCATGCCACCACAGTACTCTAACCTTATCTTTACACTTCCTAACAATAATACAAACTCAATATATTTAATTATATACGTATACGGGTAGCACTTCAATCAATTAATCCTTACTGAAATTTATATTTTTCATCCTATCATGAAACCACCTTCAATTAACTCACATCTTAATACATTTTTACTAAAATTACTTATATCCATTGCTTACATAATTCCTTAAATTATATCACCGGTAACTTAATTATGATGTCACGTGTCTACTTCAACCTTTCTAAATAATTTTCACCCAAATCCATCTTATATTTCCACACATAATCCATATATATGGCAGCAATAATCATTCTCCCTTTCATCAGATTATTTCCTAGTTTACATGCATTGTTATCTATCTAACTTTCAATACTTTGTTTCTCAATCCTCCATCCATAATATTCCTTTTTCATTTCTTTCAAACAACATGCCATACAATCTTAATAATTTTCAACTAGCTTAGGCAAATAAATCCTTTCAACAACCATAATTCCTCACAATATTCAACTAACTGTAGGCTTTAAAACATAGTGTTAAGCTTACTATTTTCCTTTTCGACTTTGAGTCCTTCATGTACCCATGGGTATATTGGCTTACATGTTACCAATTTTTCTCCAATCAAGCCAATCGTTGCTCCCACAAGACATTTCTCTAAGTCACTAACTCATTTTCAAAGACTACTCAAGCGAAAAACAAGAATTCTTACCATTCCTTGCTTGAATCACCAAAACCAAGCTTTTTCTTCCTTTCTTTCTTTTTCTTTCTTCTCCTCCTAGGGTTTTGGTGTGCTGGAAATTTGGGTTAAAGGTTGTAAATTTAATGCTCAAGAAGTTTGAAGAAGAAAGGAAAAGAAAACTTGGAAAGGAAAGTGAAGAAAACTTGCTTTCATGGTGGATAAAGAGAAAATGGCATGGAAGCTTCAAGAATGGCGTGGAGCATGGATGAAGAAGAAGAAAAATCTATTGGGGGAAAGGATAAGATCGGTCTTGGCCTAAAAAAATCAGAGTCAAAGCTTCCTTTGGAAGCTTTGTCCAAACTTCACATAAATTTATCGTTTTGCCCTTTTTTGTTTCCTTCCATTTTAATTTAGTCCTCCGAACACTCATTTAACTCCAATTTCCTTCTATTACCTTCTTCTACACATGTACAAAAAAAGTATGAAGTTTGTACTCCAACACGGTGTCCCCATAATATTTAAAATATTTATTTTCCCGCGCTATCTTTACTTAATAAAGACACGCGGCCCCATTAACATCATTTTTCTCCAAGAATCCTCTCATTCTTCTTCTCCCCCACTTAGATTGACCATATACTCCTTCTTCATGGAAAATTTTGACACTGAATAAAATATTAATATTTTAATATTATTTTATTAATAAAATATTATTTTATTCCAAAAATTTCCTCTTGTCTCCTCTTGTCACCTTGGTACCCAAAATACCTTATTATGCCTCAATTGACTTTTGAATCACTTTTTATCTTGCAAATTATTCTCTGATCAAAATATCATTATTTTATTATTATTTTCTCGTGTGCGAAATATTTTATCTCAAACTATTCCTTTCATCTTTCATCATTTCTAAACATTATAATTAACCTCAATTGGCATCCAATAAGCTTTATTAATCACCATATCAAAGTACGGGGTATTACAATTTCCTTGTGAATACCCACCTTAAGTTTATATCTCACAACATATGACCACATAACTCGTGGTTTAGCCATTAGGCTCCTTAGCAAGTTCCAAATACCATATTATATCAATGTGTATATAAAATATTCTAAAGTCATATCAACTATCATTCTTGCCACATATAGTTTGGTACATTCTTTTCAAAACTTCGATGCATTTTCGAAACACTTTTAGTGCCAAACATATGCACTATATCATTCATGTGCCAAGTGTATGCACAACATCATTTTAGCTTTTACACACTTATACATTTCATGACCATCTTTCTATGGACATAAACATTCCTTGAATTCATAAACATACACATCAAGGTCACATCAACCTATAAGCTATTCAAGCATTATACATGGTTAACTTTAAGGAAAAAATTGGGGATGTTGCATTCTCCCCTCCTTATAAGAATTTCGTCCCTGAATACGTTAAAATGTACATCAAACCTCAAACATTTAGGGGTATTTCTCTCTTATTTTCTCCTCGAGTTCCCATATGGCTTCTTCAATTGAATGGTTATGCCATAACACTTTCACGGTAACAATATCTTTAGAGTGAAGCCATTTTACTTGCCGATCCAACATGGCCACTGACTGCTCCTCATAGGTTAGTCCATCTTGCAATTGGACTTCATCATATAGAATCACATGCGAAGAATCAAGCACATACTTGCTAAGTATGGATACATGAAAAACCAGATGAACATTGGACAATTTAGGCAATAATGCCAAATGATAAGTGACTATACCAATGCGCTTTAATACCTTAAAGGGTCTAATGTATCTAGGGCTCAATTTCCTTTTTCTTCCAAATCTCTTAACTTTTTTAGTCGACAAAACTCTCAAAAGCACATAATCACCAATTTCAAATTCTAAAGACCTCCGCCTATTGTTAGCATAGGACTTTTAGCGACTTTGAGCCGTTAATATCCATTCTTTAATCACATGGTTGCCTTGCACTACTTCCTGGACCATTTTCGATCCTAAGAGCTTCCTTTCTTTGACTTCAAGCCAGTTAATAGGTGATCAACACCTTCGACCATGTAGAGCCTTATACAAAGCCACACTAATCGTAGCTTGATAACTATTGTTCTAAGCAAATTCAGCCAAAGGCAAATAATAATTCCAAGAAACTCCAATGTCAACCACAATCACTCTCAACGTATCCTTGAGTGTCTAAACTGTGCACTCGGACTGGCCATCCATTTGTGGGTGGAAGGTCATGGTAAAGTCCAATCTTGTGCCTAAGGGCTCTTGAAATTTCCTTTAAACTTGGCTAGTGAACTACGATCCTCTATCGGATACTATCGTTATTGGGACACAATGCAGCCTTACAATCTCATCAATATAGATTTGGGCATACCAAGCTGCTCCATACTTAATCTTGATTGGCAAAAAGTGAGCTAACTGAGTGAGCCAATCAATTATTACTCAAATGGCATCATAGCCATCTCTAGCTCATGGTAAACCCATTACAAAATCCATTGCTACATGTTCCCATTTCCATTCATGTATCGGTAATGATTACAGTAGTTTCAAGGGTCTTTGAAGCTCAACATTCACTTGCTGGCATGTTGAACACTCAGAGACATATTCTGCCATGTCCCTCTTTAATCTGGCCACCAATACATAGACTTTAGATCATGATACATCTTAGTGGCTTTAAGGTGTATTGCATAGGTTGCCACGTGCGCCTCTTCCAAAATCTTATTTCTTAAATTATCTATATTTGGCACATAAACTCATGATCAATATCTCATTAATCCATCTATGTCCTATAGCAAGTTTGGAGCTCTATTTTCACTCAGATCTCTAAATATTTTCACCAAATATTTATCTCGATCTTGGGCATTCTTAATTCGATCTAATATCCTCAATCGGACTCTAAAATGCGCCAACAAGGCATTCAAATTATTAAACTCGAGGTATACTCCCATATTGCCCAGATCACATAAACTCTACATCAAAGATCGTCTCTCCATAATCATATATGCCAAACTTCCCATTAACTTCCAGCTTAGAGCATCCACTACCACATTCACTCTGCCAGGATGGTAGAGTATAGTACAATCATAATCTTTCAACAGTTCCAACCACGTATGCTTCCTTAAATTTAAATCTCTTTGCTGAAATATATACTTAAAACTCTTGTGATCAGTATATATTTCGCAAGTTTCACCATAGAGATAATGGAGCAAAATTTTTAAAGCAAACACAATTGTAGTTATCTCTAGGTCGTGCATAGGATAATTCTGCTCATGACTTTTTAATTGCTGGGAGGCGTACGCTATGACCTTCCCATGTTGCATTAGCCGTAACCCAATCCAATCCATGATGCATCACAATACACGATATAGCCTCCAGATCCACACGGCAGGCTTAGCATAAGTGTGGACATGAGACAGACTTAAGCCTTTGAAAACTAGCCTCACATGCATCTAACCATTCAAATTTAACTTATTTCTGTGTCAATCTTATTAAAGGGGATGCAATCTTAGAAAAATCTTGTACAAAATGTCAAAAATGTCCAACTAAACCTTGAAAGCTTTTAACTTCTATTACAAACGTTGGCCTTGGCCAATTCTCCACAGTTTCCACTTTGTTGGGATCCACTTGCACCCACTTTATTTAGCCAAAACACACACTTTGAAAATTTAGCATATAACTTATGCTCTCTCAAGGTCTAAAGTACAATTCTCAAATGTTGCACATGTTCCTCCGGGCTCTTAGAATATGTGAGACCTTGACCTTTATAGACTCATAGTTAGTAATATACGCGATATACATGATCAGGGGTAATTTCATCATTTCCTTAGTGAGCCCATAAAAGTAAGATTTTAAACAATATTATGGCCTAAATAGGCCTAAGGCATAAATGAATGATGCAAATATGGGTAAAATGACAAGGAAACAAAAATTTAGATGATTTTCACGTAGGGGCAAAATGGTCATTTTTCACCTTAGGTTAGAATTTTTAAGTTTTCATGAACCCGAGCATTTCTAGACCATTATGGACCTTGTCTCAATGTTAAAAGAGTAAAAAGATTGCATAAAAGATTGGAGGAGAATAAGCTAATTTGTGGAGGGGCATTTTGGTAATTTAAGTGGAATGGATAAGCTTGGGCTATAAACATCTCTTTCTTCCAGCAGCTTCTACATTCTCCAACAACTTTTCTTCTTCTTCTTCTTCTCTTTCACATTACTTCCCAACCTCCACGAAAGCTTGATAAGAAAGCTCCACAACCTTCTTCAAATAGCTCCAAATTTCATGCTTTTGGTGCACCCTTTCCATAAACCCTTGTGCTCTTCCACTCTCTCTCCTTAAAACCCTTGAAAAATCCCACTGCCATACTTTCTCTCACTAGTTAGGTGTTTAGAGAGAGAAAGAGAAAGAAAGCCTCTATAATAGCTTGGAAAAACTATTGGAAAGAATTTCAAAATTTCAAGGCTATCAAGGTGAGCATTAAATTAAAGTTGGTTTTAAATATTGAGGGTGGCTAATGATTAGGCTTGTGAATGTTTTATAGTAGGATGTTTATTCATTTTAGAGTGGTTAAGGTAGTCAATATAGATAGCCATTTAAATGGCAATTGAAAGTTAGCTAACAGATAGCTTTTAGAATGTGTAAGTATGTGGCTTGAATTAATGGTGATGTTAATGTGATGATAGGTTCCAAAGAAGCCACACTGTCCCAATTGGACCATTAGTGAAGTTAGAGTCGGTTAAAGGCTCAACAATATAGGTGAGTGAACTTGCATTTCAAATTTTTTTTTGGGAATGTGAATGAAATTGTATAAACATTTGAAAGATTTTATCTAGTTTTCCTTTGAAAATGTACCTTCGGAACAAGCCTTTGGTGAAGTGATTTAATATTCTGAAAATGTGCTATACAATGGTTTGTGTGTTATCACAATATGATAATATGCATGATATGCATTGTGTGCTTCTTTGTATGTGATGTGGACTCGGCTATGTGCGAGTAAGAGTGTACATAAGCCGATGATGACCCGGCTATGTGCGAGTGGAAGTGCACATAAGCCAATGATGACCTAGCCATGTGCTAGTGGGGAGTGCACATGAGCTGATGACGATGGGAGAGTGTGTTTGATGATGAATATAAATATATACATGTATAGATATATGTGTTATAGAAAGTTCATGAATATGTAAATGGTTGAAATGCATGTGAAATTTGACATGTTAAACTGTGGGAAATTATATGAGTTCCATGTTGTGTTGGTCATGTGAACAAGGTGGCCTTTGCTTAAGGGAACGGGGGAATTTTTGCTGGTGCTTTGTTTCTTGCTGTAGTGAGATTGAATCTCGTTGCAGTGAGAAACTCTCGGGTTTGCAGGGGTGGTGCTGGTCGAAATCTTGTTGCAGTAAGAATGTTACTATAGCTTCTCGCCGTAGTGAGATTCATTCACGCTGTAGTGAGAAACTTTCTGTTTGAGACCAAAAATTTCGCTGCAGCAAGATCCATTCTCACTGCAGTGAAAAACTTTCTATTTTGCTCCTCATTTGGTTCGATTGCTGCCTTATTTTCCATTTCTTTGGTACCATAATTGAGTAGGACTTCTAACATTAAGGAATAAATGAATTAAGTTCAAAATGAGGAGGTTTGGTGAGAAACTCTCGGCTAGATGATAATTTAAGTCTAGTGTCACTGCAGCAAAAATTCATTCTAGCTGCAGCTTCCGCTGCAGCGAGGACCCATCGTTTATTTGACTTGATTCGCATAAATGCTATTAAAGTTTTCACTCACCAAATCCTTTGTTGAGCATGGGCACTTTTCATAAAATGATTTACTCATGTGGGGTTTACATGAGGGGTTTTAATAAGAACAAAAACAAATTGCATTGTTTTGAAAAAAATGAATGATCATGATTTCGTTAAACATTCCTTATGCTATGCTTGTTCCCTTTTTGTTCACTCACTAGGTTTATACTCACCGTTTTAAACTTCATGTCTTTAAATCAAGAGGCAGCCGATAATTAGGTCAAGGTGCCCTTGTAGATTTGTTTCCTTGGTAGGTATCTCGGCATTCAATAGCCATACATCACTTGGGTCTCTCCGCTGGAAGTCGAGTCTTCTTTTTGAGATGTATAGACAAACTTGATGTAAATTATTAAGATACCTATTGTAAACAATGTACACTTGATTGGTATGCCAGTAAGAGTTGGAAATGTTTAGTATCATTTTAATTCAAAGTCATAAAATGTGACTTAGCAACTTTTAATGGAAAGGTGAAAATGTTATATTAATAGGCTTGCTTGGGCTTAGTGGACTACGTCCATTGGGCCCATGCGTTGGTCATGGCCTGGAATTTGGGTCGTGAAAGAATATACCAATATATCGTCTATAAATATGACCATAAATTTGTCCAAATATGCTTGAAAAATCCTATTCATTAAGTCCATAAATGCTATAGGTGCTTTGGTGAGTCCAAACAACATCATCAGAAATTCACAATGTCTGTAACATGTGTAGAACACCGTCTTGGGTACATCACATTCTCTTATTCTTATTGGTGATACCCTGAGCGTAAATCAATCTTAGAGAAGCACACGACACCTTGTAACTGATCAAACAAATCGCCAATCCTCAAGAGTGGATACTTGTTCTTCACAGTGACCTTATTCAATTACCAGTAGTCAATTCATAATCGAAAGCTACCATCCTTTTTCTTCACGAATAGCACCAGAGCTCCCCAAGGTGAAACACTAAGGTGTACAAAGCTCTTATTCAATAAGTCGACCAATTGCCCTTTAAGCTCCCTTAACTCAACTGGTGCCATTCTATAAAAAGCTACAAAAATTGACTGTGTATCTGAAATCAAATAAATGCAAAATTCAATTTCCCTATCGGGGAGGCAATTTAGGTAGTTCCTTTAGAAATATATTCGGATACTCACCTATTACCGATATGAAATCCACACTCCTTTCATTTATTGAAACATATCTTGTCATCACCAAGTACCCTTGGCCTTCTTGTCTTGGCATTAGGCTTGCGGCTACACCAAATATAACTCCCATAAACACGGGGCTACCATGCTCGTATATCACAAATGAGGATTCCCCTGGAAATTTAAACTTCACAAGTTTACGGTAGCAATTTACCTTAGCAAAACAAGATGCTAACCAATCCATTCCCAATAATACATTAAAATTTAAAGTAAGCAATAACACTAGGTCTGCTACATGTCCTTGTCCTTTATTCAGACCACACAAGATTTATACAATATTTTGCCACAAATATCACCTTTAAGGGAGTAGTCACACTTAGGGGTTCCTTCATGTTCCTACAAAACTATTCTAACTTTGGCACAAAATGTAGGGACACAAAGGAATGTGTCGATCCAAGATCAAACAAAACTAAAGTTGCAGTACCACAAATAGAAAGTGTACCTATGACCACTGCATTGGAAGTTTGAGCATCTTGCTATGTCAGAACAAACACCCGTGCTTGATCTCTTCCATCATTATCCAGTTGTGCCGGTTTACCTCAAGATGATGAGGCTACACCTTTACCTTTGCCACCTTTAACATTTCTCCCTATCCATGCAGTTTCAGGTGGAGTATTGGACATTTGTCTTCCATATCCGTAATTAACCTGCCTTGACTGCCTCTACATCAGGCAATCTTTTATCAAATTCATAGATTGACTGCATCCAAAACACAAACCAGCTATTTTGTGGCATGGTCACCATGTGCCTTTCTAGAATAATTACATAAGACACCCCTTTGCTTAGGGCCCAAATTAAATGCTTTGCAAGATTGATCTCGCCTAGATGGCGGGCTAAATGAATCACTATTCCTTGGTGTCCCACGCATAGGAGTGGTCCCCTTATGACTTTGATGTCATATAACTATTGGATTCCTAGTCTCACTAAAATCTCTATGACCCTATTGGCCTTGTGTTCAAGCTTCGACCCCTTCCTCTATCCATTCTAGATTCCATTTTCCTAGTCTCAATCATTCTAGTTGCATCCACCATTACCGCATAGGAGGGAAACCTCTAGGTGGCTAAGACGTTAAACAACGACTCAATTAATCCCTGAATAAATCTTTTGATCCTCTTTTGCTTAGTTAAGACCAAGTCATGAGCATACCTCAATAATTGGGTGAAACGAACATCATACTCCATCACCGTCATGTTTGAGGTTTGTATCAATATTTCAAATTTTTGTGCCTTAACATCTCTCACGCTCTCAAGCAAGAAGCGATCTAGAAAAGCTTGGACAAATTCTTTCCATGTCATTGAAACTGACCTTGATGGTCTTCCTCTCTTAAATGACATGAACAATATTCTGGCCACATTTTTTGGTCTAAAACCCATCAATTCCACTAACCAATGTGTGGAACATCCCAAAGCTAAATAAATACATTCCATGTCCTCTAAAAATCTCTATGGATCTTCCTCCACATCTGAACTAGTAAATCATAGGGGCTTTAGCTTCATAAAATCTACCAAAGTAACCTCAATGGCCCTTCTCTGATGTTCACACTGATACGCATAGTCCAAATCTTGTGTACTAGAGTTAACCTATTTCTCAGATGGTGCCTCACTTCTATTATAGAATTCTGCAAATTTATGAGCTAAACTATCAAGCTCGACTCTACAATATGTTTATTATGCCATTCTTACATAAGAATGCATGTTTGCTTACTTGGGTACCTTGGAAATTGTTAAAGGATAGTATTATACCAAATGGTACAATTAAGTTGATTTAAGCCTCAAACTAGTCCAAATAGAGATTTTAAGATGAAATTGAGAATTTTAAAACCCCAGAATGACTTAAAATGGTGATTCGGAGTTCGAGGATCAATTTGGAGTCAAATTGGAATTTTCATGACCTAGGGGCAAAATGATCATTTTGCCACCCGAGGTTAAAATTGGAAAGTTGGAAGAAGTTTTTGATGAAGATTGACTATTTAGAACATAATTTGAGATTGAGAAGTGAAGAATTTTAATTCTGGCATTTTTTCGAGCATAGGAGCAAAATAGTCATTTTGCCACCCTAGGGGCAAAATTATAATTTTACATCACCCAACACTTGTCCAGCACATGGATTTTACCCAATATTATCATGGATAATTGAAGAAATTTAAGTGGTGGAGAGAGATTGCTTAATGGGTAAGAATGACACATGGACCAATGGAATGGTGACATGTGTCAAATTTTCAACCATTTAATATTTGGCTTAAAAATCAACACAAAATCAGCCCATTTCTCTTCATATGGCCAGCCAAAGAAGAACAGAGGAAGAAAAGAAAGAACAAGAACCCTAGGGTGAAAATTCAAGAGAAAAATTGGTGGATTTCAAGTAATCAAGCAATCAAAGGTAAAATTTCTTGATTTTGACTTGTGATCTACCTTTCCCATGCATTCTTTTGCATTTTCCATGGTTGAATCACATGATTTCATGATAGGTATCTTGCTGGCTAAGCACTTAGAGAGAGGTTTTTATGCTTGATTTGGTTAGATTTCAATGTATTTTAGTGTTTTTAGTTGATTGGTGATGTGTAGCATGAAAATCAAGCAAGAAAAATTCACGTTCTTCCGTCACCCATCATTGGCTGAATTCTCCATGTGGAATATTGAGGATGATTTTGCCATATTTCAAGTTATTTAATTTGTGTTTGATGATTTGGAGTATTGGAAGAAAAATGGAATTATTTGGAGTTGAATTGGATGTATTGGCCAATTAATCGAGTGATAGATCGAATTAGGCTAATACCGTTTTATTTAGGTACATAATTGAATTTATATTGAACACCATATTTAGATAGTTACCTGAGTATTTCATATCCCATTTCATGCATTAGTATAGAGCCTAAATTGGTTTTATAACAATTTAGCACAACTGTAGTAAATGGCTTATTGTGCATTATGTCTAGGTGGTGAGTATTCTGGTAAAAGTAAAGAGATAGTACCCGAGGATCAAGAATCGGAGTACTCAAAATAGTAATCGAGGATCAAAAATCGGAGTACTCAGAATTCAACTCCCGAAATAGTGAGTAACCTTACTATCGTCTTAATTATCTAAAGTGATTTTATCCGATTTTGTGATTTTATGGAAAATGAGTTTAAATGGTAAATCTTTATGTTTTATAAGAAAAATGAGATTAAATGGAAATGATTTTAAAAAATTGTCTTGAGATTGAATGATGGTTTTGAAAATAGAGTAATTGGAGACTGTTTTCATGTGTTGTAAATTCATGGTTTAAATCGAATGGCTTATGACAATATTTGCATGAATGGCTGAATTGGTAAATGTGCTGAAAATATATGAACTGTGTATTTAGCCTTGAGAGGCTAGATTGTGATATAATTGCCATGTCATGCGGTTGAGATTTTATTGAATTGGTAGGTTTAGCTTGCTACAGTGGGTGGGTTCCGTGGACCAGCCTATTAGAGGGGCACGGTAAGCCTGTTATATTTTTACCTCTGTCGGAGATGCGTGTAGGGTAACTCCCAAGGTACACTTCTAGAGTTCACTTCACGCCAAACCACCACGTGAGGGAGAACTCAGCCAACGCCAAGGAACGGCTATGTTTTCAGAATAAAAACATGATTTATGCATATATGACTTTTTAACAGCCTTGGCGGACTTGGTTGGGATAACCCTCAGCCAAGGTATCCTTGATAACTGAGTATGAGAATGATTTTGGCATGAGCCAAAGTTTTAAGAAATTCATAAGCCATGTCGGTTACTCGATTTATATGAATTGATTTTATTTGGTTGAAATGAGTTAAAAGGTGATGAATTACAGTATGTTAAACTATTTTATCTGTCTCCATTTACTCAGCTTTAGATATTTTAGATGGTATTTGTTTACTCACTGGGATTATATAATCTCACCACCTTCTTTTCCACCCATTTCAGGCTCAGGATAGTCGGTAGATAGCTCACTTTGTTGAGGGCTACAATTGGACTTGCATCCTAAAAAACTGTAGGTTTACCGCTTTTGATACTTTTGGTCGTTCGTGGGCCAACGTGTCACTGTAAATTAAATTTTATACTTTGGTTATCTGTATTACAATATGTATGAGTTTATTTAGTTTTTACGCTACAAAAATTATTTACCGATAACTCTATAAATATTGTTTTATAAGAAAATATAATATTTTATTGAATATTTTTATTATATTCAAATAGTTATAGTTTCGCTTTAAATGAATGTTTTAGACATCTAAACTTATTTTTGATTATGAAATATGTGTTTTCCACTTGCATACTACATTTTTAGCTGGTTTTGAGACTTTCGAGGAAAAATGACCAAAATGCCCCTGTGAGCGAAAAATTATTTTTCTATTGTTTTGATTTGGAAATAGTTTATAATCTCTCAAAACATGATACTTAACAACTGTTGCTCACAGGGGAGGTGCGAAAATTGATATTAAAGCCTTGCGGGGTTTCGGTTGGCATTCTAGGTAATGAATGTCTATCGGAACATCACAGTGGTTGTCACGGGCTCGAGGAGAGTACCGGGTTGTGACACAAACTCTGTATCCTTGTTGCCAAATCCTCTAAGGTGACACCTCTTCCTGCATGGTAGTCATCCCTAGTTCTCACATTCTCATCACCAGTATACATCTCTCTGGTATCCATATTTTTAGCATGTCGAACTGCTCTTGGCATACCATGGTTCCTTGACGTAGACACTTGTGGTTGTTCCACAAGCTCATTCGAGGCATCTTGCTCTTTTGTGGCCCTTGAGGTAACTCTCATCTTAGGCAGCATCTTGTACCAAGACAAAGCAATAACATATTCAAAGTTCAAAATTTCCAAAATCTCAAGGGTAGGTTTACTAAGACTTGGCAGTTCACGTAGTCTCCTGTTCATAATTAATGCTACAGCCACCAACCATAAACAAGACTCTACACTAATCCTGCCACTCCGTTGGCAAACATAAAGATGACTTAGGATACTCTAAACTTAGGTGCTTTGATGCCAATTTTGTCACAACCCAAACCCAAGGACCATGATCGGAGCACTAGCCCAGTACGAAAGCCTAGTATACCTAAGGAAGCCTCAGTATTCAAAACCTTATAACACATAGCCAAGGGATGTTTTTCATCATATACATCAATAAAATTTAAATTCAACACATCACACCATCCCTAGCACAATTGATACATTCATCATAAGGTCATACATTGACTGTTTAAGGCAAGTTCATACATAACAACCATTAATATACAATATCACATGGCATTCAGTGCCACAATATTCAATGTACATTATTTTCTAAACTTAAAATGTCAAATGTGGAAACTAGTGTAACCCAGACTTAGCGAAGTGACCAAAATGGGGAACCTACCAGATGCCAAAATTCATTTGTCACTAGACAAACCTTGCCATGCTCTGTCCAGTGGCCTATTTATCTGCAAATGGTACAAAATGGGTGACTACTATAATAATTAGTGAGTGATGCACATAACCAGAATATTATATACATACAGTGAACTTATAGTAAATGTTGTACTCTCAGCACATTAACATAATTTAACAAGCATCTCTAAATACAAGGCATATCATTATCCCTAAGGTTTCCCATATTCAATTCACATATAACTCAACTTATCCTCAAAGCCATTCACCTCATTTTCCACAGCACACTTTAGTTGTCGGTGTATCATATCAAATTCCACTTAGCATAAGCTAGGATGTATAATATCTCAAATGAATCATAACATAATCTTTAAGTGGTCCTTCGCTGAACATCAACAAATCACGCACAATGGCCAGCTGATGGAGAAACAAATCACGTCTAGTGCCAAAGTAATTGGTGGAATATCAAAGTCATCGTTTGGAGCAATCTCTACAAAAACAACATCACAATTTTTGTTTGGGGCAATATCTCAACAGACGGCATCACCTGGAGTATTCTCCATAGGTGGCATCACAATCATCATCCGGAGTAATCTCCAGACAGATTTCATCGTACACAATAGGCGGGAATCACAGGCGAGATTTCAACCACTGCCCTTATTTACCATTGTCCTTGAAGCATGGACATAGTCACATGGATATCGTACTCAACTTATCCTCAAATCAAATCAACGTTTGAAACTCATTCCTCAAACGAAACACATTTTCACAATGAGACCATCAAGTCTCTATAGATCCATATGTCCGCAACATAGTGATAATCACATATGTCAGTCCTCATTATCAATAAACTCATTAAAGTTCTACATATCTCAGTAATCAAGGTTCACTAGCTTTGTGTACATCAATCATTTCCTTTTTAAGGTAACCATGGCCTCTTAGCCATATATACATGTGTAATGTAACATTAAATCATGCATTAATATCCTATCAACCAATGGGCAATCTATTCCCCAATTCGTCATATCACTATCTCATTGATTTAATTACACCATATCCAATAGCCATCATAATCACACATTACCTAGATGTCTAACAGCTCATGTTACTCAATGGCATTTGTAGGCAAATATATATATATATATTAACTTGTATATAAACCATATGTTAGCCTAGGTACATCCATCTAGGGAATCACATTCACATACATACATACATAGTTCTTTAGCCTAGGCATGCTCATCTAAGCCTACATTCATAATATAGTACCAATGTAGTGCATATTCCATGTGTTATGCATCACATGCATTTAATGAATCCCACTCACAGTGACAAATTGGAGGTGCTGCTCAACCAAGCTTCAATCTTTAGCCTTTAATTGTGTTTCAGTCCACAAACATGCTAAAATAACTTAATATTCCCTTAAGCACATCAAAACATTACAAAACCCATTACATCATGGCTTTCGAAAAATGCTAGCTTTTTTGAAAATAATCAAATCTTTGGCAAATCGACATATTAGCTCAAACCCTTCAACAACGTGCTAAACCCATACCTTAGAACTTGGGTTACGCTATTGATTACCCTAAATCTCCAATCAACTCATAAAGGTAATTTTTCCACCAAAGCTGCATCAGTTAAATCTAAATTATTGATTATTTAAATTGGAAATCAATAAGTAAAAACGCTTAATCTTAGCTCTAAAAGCATTTCTCAAACTCCAAATTTACTCCAAATAACTCTAAATGCTTCAAAAAATTATTCTAGAAAGTTACAGTTTCGTTAGAGAGAGAAAAAGTGAGACTCATCAACCAAGCTTTTTAAAGGTGGAATCTCCCTCCTTTAGTGCTTAGAACCCATAATTTATCATTGGGATTGAGTGGGTTTGAAGGGTGTTAAATTTGGGAGAAAATGGGTGGAGAATAAAGTTGCAGAAAGAAAATGAGTTTTTTTTTTTCACGTTTTGGGGCTTTTAAACTCGAATTTAGCAAATCTAATGATCTAAGATCAACTATAGGAGCTTGGTACTCGATCTCGTACCATATTGTTGACCCTTGCTCCTATTTCCTACCCTAGGATTGACTACAAGGGGTTTGTACTCGATCTTGGGCTAGTGCACTCACTCCTCCGACCGTTTGCTTCGTAGATTCAATCGTTTGTGTGCTAGGATCGACTTTTGAGGTCCAAATTTGTAAAATTGATTCTTTTGAAGTCTAAAGTAATTCTAAATATTCCCCACAACTTCCAATCATTCATATTTCACTTGAATCAACACACAAGTCTATCATACACACCAATCTCTTATTCATGCCTTATGTCGCATAACATATTAATTAACATGGCATAATTTACGTACATATCATACTCAATTTAGTGCCAAACATATGCACTATATCATTCATGTGCCAAGCGCATGCACAATATCATTTTAGCGTTTACACACTCATACATTTCATGACCATCTTTCTATGGGCATAAGCAGTCCTTGAATTCATAAACATACACATCAAGGTCACATCAACCTTTAAGCTATTCCAACATTATACATGGTTAACGTTAAGGAAAAAATCAGGGGTGTTACAAAGGCCTTCTAAAATGATGTTCCCTACATCAATGTCATGTGCTTGGATGAACATTTCCATCCTTTTTTTTCCAACAAGAATAATTGTCACCATTAAATAAAATGAGTCTTACTATAGATTGTCCATTTACAAAGGGAGTGGTTGCAAGTTGCAAGGCCATGGCTTTTAACCTTCCAATGGATCTTTACTCAAGGTGTTTAAACTTGAAAATTTGAGACCATGACTCTAATACTAATTGTTAAAACATTAGCTCAAAAGAATATACTCAAAAGGTGGGTGAATTGAGTATTTTAAAAATTCTTTTAAAACCTTTGAAGAATGATTTTAAAACTAAGTAAAAACAAATAACTTCTTGAACATAATGAATTAAAATTGTAGAAAACCTTTTCCAAGTGTTTTAAAACTGAATTGAAGAAATCAATAGGAATGAATAGCAATTTTAAAGAACGAGTAGAAGACATAAAGATTTATAGAGGTTCGACCTTGATGCTTATGTCCTCTCCTTTGGTTCACCAAAGAGTTTAGAATCCACTATAAAAATACGTTTTGAAGGTTCAAGCATAACCTTTACAAATCAATCTTTTCTAGGCTTAGACTTAACCTTTACAATAGTCTTTTCAAAGATAAAACTTAATCCCTTGACCATTTCACTTGGTTAAGGTATAACCATTAACAATAATACTACCTTTTAGGTTAAGTTATAACCTTTATAATAGAGAATAAAGTTTATAATGAGTAAGCTTAAATGCCTCTAAAAAGGCTAAATGAAATAGTGATTACAAAGAGAGAATGAAAACTTAACAAATAAGTATAAGAACTTAAGGCTCAAAGAAGCTTAAATGAAGAACACTTGATTTTTATGAGGAACTTGTTGTTTAATCTTTCACTCTAGCTTGTAAATTCTTCTTTAGGTGTTCTCTCTTGAAAGTCATGCTGCAAACCTCTATTTACACTTGAGTGTACAAAAATTACCATTTAGGGATTTGTGTTTGAAAAAGTAGTCGTTATGCATGTATTTTTCTCACTTGTCTTATATGAGGTATCAATACATTCGATAAAGGTCTTGATACTTTAAGCGCTAGATTCAACTAAGGTCTTGATACCTCTATTGCATGTCTCGATGCTTATATATCTTGGCATTTATCAAATCGAAGCATGTCTCGATACATTGTGGCTCGGTCTCAATAAGTGGACACTTGTTTTCTAAAAATTAAACTCTAAAGATGATGTTTTGATACTGTGCAAGCAAGTCTCAATACTTGGACACTTACATAATGAAATTTGGAGTTTTGAAGACAAGGTCTCGATATATTGCATGGAAGTCGCAATACTTTGGCACAAGCTCTCTAGAAGCTGAAGTCTTGACATGAAGTTTCGATACCTTGAAGCATGGTTTCAATACATTGGCACTTGTCTTCTAGAATTTTAAACTTCCAAAGCAATGTCTTGATACTTCAAGTCCTAGTCTCAATACATCAACAGTTGTCTTCTAGAATTTTGAATTTCTGAGGAGATGTCTTGATACCTTGATTGAATGTCTCGATACTTCTTCTTCCTTAGGCTATTTCTGAAGCATTTTAAGCTTAAGGTCTTGATAGTTACCCAAAATCTCTCGACACGTTAGGTATTTTAAGTTTTTTCTAAGGCATTTTGACCTTCAAACACTTAGTTATTTTTCATATAAATGCTTAAGGGATTTTGTGATGTTCCAATGCACTTATACACTTATATTTTGGTCATTTGATTTTGCATTTCAAAACAAGGATCAATTGTAAAGCAAACACTTTGTAGAGTGGCAAACCTTGTACTAAGGTCGCCAAAGTCCATATTAGACATTTACATTTTCAATAAACTATTTAATTTCATAAATCACTTCGAAAACCACCTTTGGGTGACTCAACATAATTTATCGCGAAATTTAATTTGGAATTTAAACTTTTAAAGTGCTTGTTTCTTGTGCACCAAAACTACATACATACTATTCATACTTACATATAGTATTCATGTTAGAAACTCATATTTAAAGCATAGTATAGCATTCATAAATTCCTTTCAAACATATACTTTCAAAAAACTAGCAACTCATGGAACTCAGCAAAATGCTTACTAATATATGTATTAAATTAATTTGAAAACTCCATGCCCACTCACTAGTTCAAAGAATGCCTTTCCTCTAATTCTTCTTAATAACACCAACTTATTCACAATCGAGCATCAAGTCTTTGACAATGCCTACAATAATTCAACCTATGTCAATAACCTCAAATCTTCTATAAATTTCATAATACCAATGTTCTTCCATCCAAACCTTAATCAACCTTCCTCTAATCTTAGTTTCAACATTTAACATTTATCTTAATCATGATTTTACAGTATAAACAACCTACCTTATACTAATTTTACCTTGGTGAGCTTGTAATACCCAAAATCAATAAATACCCAGTGGTTTAAAGAAAGAAACATATTTTCAAAAAATATTTAGGTATGGAAATGAAAACCAAGTGATTAGATGTTTAAAGAGTTAAAATCTTATCTCCAAAATGCTTAAAAACAAAAATCTAAAATAAAATTTAAGTTTAATTAATGAGAAAGTGTGAGAGATCGATGAGAGAGAGTAGAGAAAGAAGAAAGGCTAAAAGTATAAAGAGAGAAGGTAAAAGATGTTACGGGGGGTTCTTGAGGGGTTTTGGGTAATAAACTATTTATGAAGATTATTGTACCCTTTTTTGTAATCCAAGACATAAGTATCAATACATTGGGTATAGGTATCAATTCTTTTCCTTTTTGGGCAAAGATATCAATACTCACGAAATTAGTATTGATTCTTGTTCATCAAGAGGCCATTTTCAGTTTCAAGTATTGATACTTCATTCAAAAGTATCGATACTTCCTAAACAAAATGCTATTTCAAGTTCAAAACAAAGCCAATTGACCCTCTTAAGTCCTATCCTAGAAATAGGCTTAATGGTTTAATAAAATAGATATTTTCTACGCTATAAACCTTCAAAAACTTAAATGGAAAACTGTCACAGCCCAAATTCCCGGGCCATGACCGGCGCATGGGGCCAATGGGAATATCCCACAAAGCCCAAGCAAGCCTATTATGTAAGCTTGCTTAACATCTCATCAACTATTCTCAAGTCACGTTTCATAATTCCAACTTATAATCACTTTAATAATGGGCTATAGTAATCAAGAATTTCATTAATATAAACCCAAAATGATGTTAACATTTCAACTCATGGTGGCATTAACAGTTAAAATATACATATTTCGTCTAAGACACGTATCTTAGTATGTTACATCACATGAACGTACTCATAAAACAAAATGACTCTTGACTTCCAATGGAGTGACCACAGTGAAGATGCGGCTACTAAGATGCCATAGTACCTATCAAGAAAACGAGCATATGTGCATAACTCAATCTAGGTCCCAACTGCCTCCAAATCTGAAAACATGAATTTTAAAAACGTGAGTATAAAACTCAGTGAGTGAACATAAGAAGGGAACAAGCAATCAATCGGAAGAATTTGGAAATCATGATGCACTTGTTTCAAAAAACCATGCAATTGATTTAATTTCTTACTAAAAACCCCTCACTTCAAACTTTGATTAATAACCTCATAGTGTTGCAACAACCCATGATCAATCCATGAAGTTAAATGGGTGAAAAATATGTCAAAAACCGAATAAGGTAGCATGTAGGACAGAATGTTTCTCGCTGCAGCGAAGTTCATTCTCACTACAACGAGAAACAGTACCAATTTGCATGTGTTTTAGTTTTTCTAGTATATCTTCCGCTACAAAAGTCCAATTGACCTGATTTTTAGACCATTAGAAAGATAATAGGTAGGGCTACAACTTTTATGTTTACTAATTTTCCCATTTCGGACGGAAATGTGGTCAAATTCTTCATCAAAGTGAAGGCACTACATCAGAACCTGGGAATTTCTCACTGCAGCGAGATTTATTTTCGCTGCAGCGAGTTTCTGGCTACCAAAACAGAATGTTTCTCGCTGCAGTGAGAAGCAGGGCACCTAAGTGAAAAAGGACCTCCTTTGTACTAAAAATCCATTTGGTGTTGCAATAAACTCAATTTGCAAGAAAATGAGACATTCTCAAGATTTATCATGCCAATTTCAACATGAAGTACTCAAAAATTTCCAAAGTTCAACATGCAAGATTCACATGTACAAGACCATATACCATACTCATAAACTTTCTATAACACACATATCTATATATGTATATGTATATATATATACCCATCATCATTGTGAGACCCTGTCAAGCTCGATTAAAAGACGGTATTGTATCGAGTGGTACAACTAAGTTAAATCGAGCCTTGAACTAGTTCAAATAGAAATTCTAAGAGGAATTTAAAAATTTTAAAACCCACAGAATGGCTTAGAATAGTGATTCGGAGTTCAAGGTCCAGTTTGGAGTCCATCAAGAAAATTGACCGATTAGGGACAAAATGATCATTTTACCATTTGATGATAAAATGGAGATTTTTAGCCACGATTTGATCACATTTGACCAAGAATAATTATATGAAATATAATATATGATTATTGGAGTATAAAATGATGTTTAGCAGTGAAAAATTGTGATTCCCGGTATTTTTGGAGCACAATGGCAAAATAATAATTTTCCCACTAGCGGACTAAACGAGAATTTTTATAAAATGATTTTTGCCCCATTTGGTTAATATTAATCAATATTAGTGTTATTTGAGGTTGAAAAGTAGAAATAATGTGATTCCGGTACATTTCGGAGTGTAGGGGTAAAATCGTAATTTTTTCACTTCGGGGGCAAATCGGTAAATTTTTCCTCCCAGCACTTGTCAAGACCAAGGGATTTTAATTGTGGTAGGATTGGATAAATACCAGAATATTTGTGGTGGAAAATTAAGAAGAAAAAGTCAAAAAGTTAAAAAAATTAGGCCAATAAGCATGTGACACGTGGCATGCTTGATTATTTTATTATTTTCTATAGAAATCAGCCCATTAAATCCCCAATTCTCTCACCATATTCGGCCTAGGCAACCAGCAACAAGAACAAAGGGAAAAACAATAAAACCTAGGTGAAAATTCAAAGAAAAAGTGAAGAAATCAAGGAAACAAGCTAGGTAAGTTAGAATTTCTTCAATTCTCCTTGATGCCTAGCTTACCCATGCTTTTGTTCTTGATTTCTATGGTTGAATATTGAGTTATCATGATGAATTCAATTCTGAAAAATGGGTATGGAAGAGGAATTATTGTTGGAATAATTTGATTTTAGACTATGTTAGTGTTTAGGGATAGTTAAGCATGGTTATGAACAAAAATACAAAAGAAATATTCAATTTCTCTATAGTTCCTTGTTGGTCGAACCATGAGGGCTGAATGTCAATGGGGGATTGTTTTTAGTTCAAAGAAAATGGCTTGGAAAATGATGAATTAAGGTGAAACGGTTATGTAGAAAAAATTTCAGTGGTAGTGCACCAAATGACCGAATTTTTCTATGAGGAACTGTGAGGGTTCTAATGCTGGATTTGGCTTTATTTCAATGATATGTGGTAAATTAAGGTATTAAAGGAGAAATGAATTAATTTGGAGGTGATTTGGACATAATCGCCAATTAATCGGGTGATCGGTCGAATTTAATCGATACCGCGATTAAGCGATAATCAGACGTATTTTTGCATTTACATATCAAGCATTAGTAATTTAAATTAGTTTATATCAATTTAGGGACAATATGGTAAAATCCTCGACTTTGTTATTTGTCAAGGTAGTGAGACGTCCGGAAAAGGCAAATAAATTACGCCTGAGGACTATTAGTCTGAGTGCACTTTAAATCCAGATTTTCGACACTTGTGAGTGGACTGCCTTCAAAACTTGTTTTGGAAAATAAAATGAAATTGCCACCCATTTTCATGAAAATAAGTGCCTTGGGAACAAGCTTTTGAAAAATGGTTTTATGTTGTAATATGTGATTGCTATGGATTCATTCACTATTGTATTATGATGATATATATATGTGTGTTGTGCATGATGAATGATATTGTGTATAATGACTGTAACCGTATGTGTGCATGATGTGGGGAATGGACATGCCGGTGATGATGGTGGCGTGAGAGATATATGATGATGGTGGCGTGAGAGATAGATGATGATAGTGCCCGTGTGCACGATGTGGGGGGATGTACACGATGGCACTAATTGTTCACGATGTGGGGGATGCACATGATGGTGCCGGCTACGTGCACGATGTGGGGGGATGTGCATGAGCCGGGAGTGATTATGATGATATTGATGTTTGTCTATGTAATTATGCATATCTAGATTTATAAAATGAAAGCTCATGAATGTGATATATGGTTGACATATATGTGAAATTTGACACATTGTACTTTGAGAATTTTCATGAGTTTTATGTTGATTCTGTTAGTTTAGTAGGATGGCTTTTTATTGAGTGAGGGAAAATGTTTCTCTTGTTGCTCTGTTTTCGCTGTAGCGAAAGTCATGCTCGCTGCAACGAGAAACTCTCAAGTTTGAGGACCTTTGACCAGAACTGGTTCTCGCCGTAGCGAAAAACTTTCTGTTTCTGGGTAACAATTTCGCTGCAGCGAAAACCTGTCTGTTTTGTCTCCTATCTTGTCCAATTGCTGCCCTATTTTTCACTTCTTTGCTACCATATCTGAGCATGGACTTCCAACATTTAGGACAAAATGAGTTAAGTTTAAAATGAGGGGTTTTTAATATGAATGGAACTAAATTGCATTGTTTTGAAACAAGTGCATCATGATCTTAAATTCTCCCTTGTTGTTGTTGCTTGTTCCCTTCCTTGTTCACTCACTGGGTTTATACTCACCATTTTCAAATTCATGTTTTTAGATCACGAGGCAGCCAGTAACTAGGACAAGGTGTCCTTGTAGACCTGTGTCCATCTTTTGGTAGGTGTCTCGGCATTCAGTAGCTGTATATTCATCCGAGTCACTCCGCTGGAAGTTGAGTGTTATTTTGTTTTGTATAAACGAACTTAATGTAAATTATTAGAATACATGTCGTAGACATTGTATGTAAATTTTTAAGGAGTAATGCCAGTATGAGTTGGCAATGTATATCACTATTTTGATTCAGAATTATGAAATATGACTTAGTGATATTAGATGGAATTATAAGTAAGATAAATAATAGGCTTGCTTGGGTTTAGTGGATTACGTCCATTGGACCCTTGCACCGATCATGACCCAGAATTTGGGTCGTGACAATGTTGGTATCAGAGCCCTAGGTTTGTCTAGGTCATAGAACTTCCTTTTGTTGGTCCAGCGGAGAGTCGGGTTTTTTTGTGGGAACTTCAGTTGTAAAGTGTGAACCGTGACACATTTTACAACCAAATGACCGCATAGATTCCCTATCTTAGAAACCACCTTTTTGCCTTAAGTATGATTATAATATGTGTTTAATATCAGGTGTTTGCTCTTGTCTAGGTAAGAATGTCGCCTAAGACACGAGCCACCTCAAGACGAATGAGGGAGCAAGATGCTCTTATTGAGATGGCAAATAGGCCACGGGCATCCACCCGGAGAGGCCGATGTAGACGTGGCAGAGCCACTAGGCCGGTGAGGTCGGATACGCTTGTGTGTAGGCAAGAGGAGGGACAGTCCTCAGGTGATGTAGATAGACACCTAGTTAGGGGTATTACTATTGAGGATTTGGCGGCAGGCCTACAGGGAGTTATCCATGTTATAGAGATGATGGCGACCCGTATGGAGGATATACAGAGGGTAGTCGAGGGGAGACCTACAGTACAAGAATCTCCTAGCTCCTAAGGACAGGCAGATTGCCAATATCGTGAGGTTGAGAGGGGTCACTTAGAGATTTCTTTTCCCGATTTCCTAAAGCTTAAGGCTCCATCATTTTCAAGGTCTGATGCATCAGAGAAACCCCAAGTTTTCTTAGATAATATGGATAAGATATGTAAAGCTTTGGGATCTCCAGTGTTCGGTTAGTTGAGTTAGCTGCTTTCTGATTAGAGGATGTGGCGCAGGAGTGGTATAGCTCTTTGTGTAGAGGTAGACCGACGGATGCAGCGCCATTGGCTTGGAGTGAGTTTAGTGCAGCCTTCTTGGATCGGTTCCTACCACTCACTGTACGTAATGCTAGAGCTAGGGAGTTTGAGACTTTGGTACAAACTTCGAGTATAACGGTGTCTAAGTATGACATCAAGTTCACACAGTTATCTTGGTATGCTCCCTACCTCATTTCTACTAAAGAGATGAAGATTCAGAGGTTTGTGGATGGGTTAGTAGAGCCACTGTTTAGGGCTGTGGCATCTTGAGATTTCACTACCTATTCCGCAGCAGTAGATTGTGCTCAACGCATTGAGATGAGGACTAGTGAGAGTAGGGCTGCAAGGGATAAAGCAAAGAGGGCCATGACAGAGGGTTATCAGGGCCGTAGAGATTTCGGCAGTGGTGGTTTGTCTTCTAGCCAACAGGGTCCACAGAGGGATTCACGATTATCCCAACAGAGGAGTGACTTGCCTAGTGCTAGTGTTGGGACGAGACAGAGAACTTTCAATGCTAGGAGGCAACAAGATTCGAGATAGAGTAGTCAAGTTATCCACCCTCGTAATATTTGTGGGAGGAGACAAAGTGGACGATGCTTACGTACTGCGGCAGTTTGTTATGGGTGTGGCCAACCCAGGCACATTAGGATGAATTGTCCAATGGCTCATCAATCACAAGATTTGGCACGTGGTTCCACCCAGCCAACTTCGTCTGCTCCTTCAGTTGCTGCCTCATCTAGCTGGGAGGCTAGTGGATCGAGAGGTAGAGGTGTTGGTACTTCCTCTCAGGGTAGGCCATCTGGGTCCGGACATCAGAGTTCTGTTGGTAGAGGCCAGGCGAGGGTGTTTGCTTTAACACAGCAGGAGGCCCAAACATCCAATGCCGTGGTCTTAGGTATTCTTTCAGTTTGTGATATGAATGCTCGAGTCTTATTTGATGCTGGTGCTACCCATTCTTTTATTTGTCCATGTTTTGCATCTCGGTTGGGTCGAGATCGTGTTAAGAGAAAGGAACAATTAGTGGTGTCTACTCCTTTAAAGGAGATATTTGTGGCCGAATGGGAATATGAGTCCTGTGTAGTACGAGTCAAGGACAAGGACACTTTGGTGAATTTGGTGGTGTTAGACACTTAGACTTTGATGTGATCATGGGGATGAATTGGTTATCACCTTGTCATGCTAGTGTGGACTGTTATCATAAATTGGTTAGATTTGATTTCCCCGGTAAACCATCATTTAGTATTCAGGGGGATAGGAGTAATGCTCCAACCAATTTGATATCGGTCATATCTGCCAGAAGATTATTACGACAGGGTTGTATAGGTTACTTGGCTGTTGTAAAGGATAGTCAGGCGAAGATTGGAGATGTAACTCAAGTGTCGGTGGTGAAGGAGTTCGTGGATGTATTTCCTGAGGAGCTACCAGGTTTGCCTCCTGAACGGGAGATTGAGTTTTGCATAGATTTGATTCCCGACACTAGACCTATATCCATACCCCCATATAGAATGGCACCTGCAGAGCTTAAAGAGCTTAAGGATCAGTTGGAGGATTTGTTGGATAAAGGCTTCATCCGACCTAGTGTATCCCCATGGGGAGCACCAGTGTTATTTGTGAAGAAGAAAGATGGGTCACTTAGGCTGTGCATTGATTATCGACAGCTTAATAAAGTGACGGTGAAGAATAAATATCCTCTCCCAAGGATAGATGATTTATTTGATCAACTACAAGGAGCACAATGTTTTTCTAAGATAGATCTGCGATCTGGGTACCATCAGTTGAGAATCCGGAACGAAGATATACCCAAGACCGCATTTCGAACAAGATATGGGCACTATGAGTTCTTAGTGATGTCATTTGGGCTCACGAATGCTCCTGCAGCCTTTATGGATTTGATGAACCGAGTGTTCAAACCTTATTTGGATAAGTTTGTGGTGGTGTTTATTGATGACATTTTGATATATTCAAAGAGTCGAGAGGAGCATGAGCAGCATCTTAAGATAGTGCTCCAAATTTTGAGAGAACATCGATTGTATGCTAAGTTCTCCAAGTGTGAGTTTTGGCTCGAAAGTGTTGCATTCTTGGGGCATGTGGTATCTAAGGAGGGGATACAAGTTGATACAAAGAAAATTGAAGCAGTGGAAAAATGGCCAAGGCCAACATCAGTTACGGAGATTAGAAGCTTTGTGGGTTTAGCTGGCTATTATCGTCGCTTTGTGAAGGACTTCTCCAAAATAGTTGCCCCTTTGACTAAGCTGACACGTAAAGATACAAAATTTGAGTGGTCTGATGCTTGTGAGAATAGTTTTGAGAAGCTTAAGGCATGTCTCACCACAGCTCCAGTGTTAAGCCTGCCGCAAGGCACAGGGGGTTACACGGTGTTTTGTGATGCATCGGGGGTTGGTTTAGGATGTGTATTGATGCAACATGGGAAGGTGATTGCGTATGCATCTAGGCAACTTAAAAGGCATGAGCAGAATTACCCCATACACGATTTGGAAATGGCAGCAATCGTGTTTGCCTTAAAGATTTGGAGACATTACTTGTATGGTGAGACTTGCGAGATATACACGGACCACAAAAGTCTGAAGTATATATTTCAGCAGAGGGATCTTAACTTACGGCAACGTAGATGGATGGAGTTGCTAAAGGATTATGATTGTACTATTCTTTACTATCCCGGTAAGGCCAATGTAGTGGCAGATGCCTTGAGTCGAAAATCAATGGGAAGCTTGGCACATATTTCTACTGATAGGAGATCATTGGTTAGAGAGATCCATAGCTTGGGAGACATAGGTGTGCATTTGGAAGTTGCGGAGACAGATGCATTGCTAGCACATTTTAGAGTGAGGCCTATCTTAATGGACCGAATCAAAGAAGCGCAAAGTAAAGATGAGTTTGTGGCTAAAGCCTTACAGGATCCTCAGGGAAGGAAAGGAAAAATGTTTACCAAAGGCACAGTTGGAGTGTTGAGGTATGGAACCAGACTTTATGTGCCTGATGGTGACGGGTTGAGGAGAGAAATATTAAAGGAAGCTCACATGGCAGCTTATGTGGTACATCCAGGGGCTACAAAGATGTATCAAGATTTGAAAGAGGTGTATTGGTGGGAAGGACTTAAGAGAGATGTAGCTAAGTTTGTCTCCAAGTGCCTGGTTTGTCAGCAGGTTAAGGCTGAGCATCAAAAGCCTGCAGGGCTACTACAACCATTACTAGTACCCAAGTGGAAGTGGGAACATATTGCTATGGACTTTGTAACGGGTTTGCCTCGAACCAGTGGGGGATATAATTCAATTTGGATAGTAGTAGACCGGTTAACAAAGTCAGCTCATTTTCTTTCGGTTAAGACTATTTACGGGGCTACCCAATATGCTCGAGTTTATGTGGATGAGATAGTACGACTGCATGGTATTCCCATTTCTATAGTATCTGATAGAGGAGCTCAGTTTACTAGTAGGTTTTGGGGAAACTTGTAGGAAGCTTTGGGCACTAAGTTGGATTTCAACACAGCTTTCCACCCTCAGACTGATGGATAGTCTGAACGGACCATACAGACATTGGAGGATATGTTGAGAGCTTGTGTGATAGACCTTGGTGTCAGGTGGGATCAATATCTACCCTTAGTGGAGTTTGCCTACAACAATAGTTTCCAAACTAGCATCCAAATGGCAACATTTGAGGCATTATATGGACGGAGATGTAGGTCACCCATTGGATGGCTAGAGGTGGGAGCAAGGAAACTTTTGGGGCCTGAATTGGTGCAGGATGCAACCGAGAAAATACGCATGATCTGTCAAAGGATGTTAACAGCACAAAGTAGACAGAAATCATATGCTGATAACCGACGGAGAGACTTGGAGTTCCAAGTTGGAGATCATGCATTTTTGAAAGTTTCACCAACTAAAGGGGTAATGAGGTTTGGCAAGAAAGGGAAGTTAAGTCCTCGATATATAGGGCCATTCGAGATCTTAGAAAGGGTTAGAGCAGTGGCTTATCGTTTAGCATTACCGCCAGACCTTTCGAATATTCATCCCGTGTTTCATGTGTCCATGCTTAGGAAGTACAACCCGGATCCATCACATGTAATACGGTATGAAACCATTCAGTTGCAAGATGATCTAACCTATGAGGAACAACCGGTAGCTATCCTTGATAGGCAAGTTAAAAAGCTCCGTTCAAAGGATGTAGCCTAAGTGAAAGTGTTGTGGTGGAATCACACTAGCGAGGAGGTAACGTGGGAAGCTGAGGATGAGATGCGAACAAAGCATCCACACCTTTTCAATATGTAAAGGTAAGCCACTCTACATTGAATTTAAATTCAGGAACCGAATTTTTATTAGTGGGGGAGAATGTGGACCCTGTCAAGCTTGATTAAAAGACGGTATTGTACCGAGTGGTACAACTAAGTTAAATCGAGCCTTGAACTAGTTCAAATAGAAATTCTAAGAGGAATTTGAAAATTTTAAAACCCACAGAATGGTTTAGAATAGTGATTCGCAGTTCAAGGTCCAGTTTGGAGTCCATCAGGAAAATTGACCGATTAGGGACAAAGCGGTCATTTTACCATTTGATGATAAAATGGAGATTTTTAGCTAAGATTTGATCACATTTTCATATAATTATGATTATTGGAGTATAAAATGATGTTTAGTAGTAAAAAATTATGATTCCTGGTATTTTTGGAGCACAAGGGCAAAATGATAATTTTGTCACTAGAGGACTAAACGGGAATTTTTATAAAACAAATTTTGCCTCATTTGGTTAATATTGATCAATATTAGTGTTATTTGAGGTTGAAAAGTAGAAATAATGTGATTCCGGTACATTTCGGAGTATAGAGGCAAAATAGTAATTTTTCGGCTTCGGGGGCAAATCGGTAAATTTTTCACCCTCGCACTTGTCAAGACCAAGGAATTTTAATTGTGGTAGGATTGGATAAATACCAGAATATTTGTGGTGGAATATGAAGAAGAAAAAGTCAAAAAGTTAAAAAAATTGGGCCAATAAGCATGTGACACGTGGCATGCTTGATTATTTTATTATTTTTTATAGAAATCAGCCCATTAAATCCCCAATTCTCTCACCATATTTGGCCTAGGCAACCAGCAACAAGAAAAAAGGAAGAACAGAGGGAAAAGCAAGAAAACCTAGTTGGAAATTCAAAGAAAAAGTGAAGAAATCAAGGAAACAAGCTAGGTAAGTTA
>NC_030850.1:19830673-19859939 GCF_000208745.1 Theobroma cacao
AGGTTCAAATGCAATCATGTGTACTACCGTTGGAGGCCAAGCACTTGATTGGCTAGGACAGCTTTGATTTGCAACAACCGAGCTGAGGTGGTTGAACTTTTTGAAGGCTGATTTGGTGGTTTAACAAAGGATTCATCAACCTTTGTTATTTAGGTAAAGTGATCTGATCATATACTTTTATTTTCATTTAATTTTGTACTCAATTAAGCATGAAAGAGATCCGAGGACGGTGAGGCATAAATTTAATTTTTAAATTTATTTTCGCTGCATTTTATTTGCATTTGATGCATGATCAGCCTCACCCAACAGTATACGTATCGAACAAGTAATATAGTGATGAAGTAAAGTATCGTTCCCATGGACATTTGTTTCTAAAGTTTCACTCAATACTAAAATTATAAAACAAATTAATCTTCTTTAAGTAATCCAAAAATTGAAGAAAAACTAATTAAAAATAATTAAAAATTAACACTAAATAAACTAACAAACTAAATAAGTTGAGAAAAGCAGTATATTAACGACCTAAAATTATGGGTTCATTCAACATTTCATCTAATACCAGTTTGTCTTGTTATTTATCTTTCTTGGGTGGTTTTACTAACCTAGAATCCAAAGCTATGGACAAGTCTCCATCGAATTGCTTGTCAAAATGCCTAACTTAATTAGTTCACTTTATGTCTATAAGAATCAATTAAATTAAGTTCGTTAAGCAAGTGTCCTATTGTGGCTATGTATGGCAATGGTTGTATGTCTACCCGAATTGCAAATCAGATCACTTAAGTGACGTGAGCATACATTATTCAAACCTTAGTCCAATTTAGAATTTCTCTGTCGAGTCTCAATTAGATTCTTAAATTAGTTAATTATTGGCCAAACAATCAAAAGCATTAAGAACAGATTTAAATAAGCAAAATTACACCCTTTCAAGATGAATAAAAGAGAAACTAATATTCAACTACATGTTGAAATCCACCACAATCCTAGAAAGATAATTTAGGTCATAATAACTTATAAAAACATCCAAAGAAATTTAGCCATGAATCCAAGTCAAAGAAAATAAAAGAAACACAAAAGTAGAGAAAGAAACTAAGTGTTGAAGCTTTGCAATCTCAATTCTTTCTCAATTTCTCTTGTTTTCTTGCTTTGTTCTTGGCTCCAAATCTCTAGAATAGTTTCTTGCTGCCTCCTCCTTTAAACCACTGACAAAGGTCCCTTAAATAGGCTCAAAGTAACCTAATTTCCAAAATTTCATCAATTTTTTATTTTTGAAAAATCGCCTAGTGCCACGGCCTTGATTTCTTGGTGTCATGGCACTGTTTTTTTGCTACAGTAGTGCTGCAGTGCTAAGCTCTCGAGAAAATTGTATGGTGAGCTTCCTTTCAGTAGCGCTATAGCCTTGTTCTCTTAGTGCTATGGCAGTTTATTAAATTCGAATGTGATTTTCACCCTAATCTGATCTGAACTAGGAAAAGTAAAAAACATAAAAGTTGTAGCGTTGTCTCTTAACTTTGTAATGAATTAAGAATCATATCAATTGAACTTTTGGATTGAAAGATATTCTCCAAATACTGCATTATATTCAGTCCATGCATACTACTGTAGTGGTCCAACTTTGACAAATATTTTGACTATGATCCAATCCAAACTGGGTGAAGTGGTAAACATAAAAGTTGTAGCCCTTCCTTTTAGAAGTCTAGTGATTAAAGAAAAATTTATTTGGAATTCCGTGGATAGAGATATGGTCAAAATATCACAACATATATGAATAAAGCCATCACCATACTTGCACAAATTTTCATCAAATGAGACTTTTTCATTAAACTTCCTACAAAAGCGATAAGAGAAATTACCAATACTACTCTTAAAGTAATTTAAAATAAAATAACATAAAATTTAACTAAAATAACTTAAATTAATTACTCAACATGTAATCAAACTTAAACTAGAAAAACACCTAAAATGCTACGATTCGAACCTAAAATCTCAAAGATCTAACTAGTTAAGCCCCCAAAATGTGTCAAAATAACTCTATATAATTGAGTTATCATTGCCAAGGTCATGGAGACCTAAAGTTACTACTTTTGAGGAAGCTAAAGACTTGAATGTACACAAACTTGATGAGCTTCTAGGATCTTTGCTCACTTATGAGATAATTCTCAAACATGTGAGAGAAAGAGATGAAGCAATTAAAGGAGAAGCAAAGACAAAAGGTATTGCTTTCAAAGTTGTTCAGGAAGAAAATGTAAAAAGGGTTGAATGTGATGATGAAGATAGAGATGGCGAAGAAATAACTCTATTAACCATAAGGTTTAATAGATTTTTGAGGAGCAAAGAAGAAGTCAAAAGTTTTTTGGAATAAAGGAGCAAAGAAGAAATTTGAAGAAATGCATTCAGAAAGATGATTATGGAAAGGATCACATTATTTTCTATGAATGCAAAAGATCCGGTCACCCAAATACGAATGTCCAAAACTCAAGGTGAGCAATGAAAGAAGCATCAAGAAGAAAGCAATGATAACAGCATGGAGTGACAATGATAAGTCACAAAATGAACAAGAAGAAAAAATTGCAAATCTCTATTATATGTCAATTGATGATCCCGTGGAGGAAGATTTTTCTAATTTTGATGTGTAAACGGATAATCCACAATTTCTTGATGCCAAATGTTTGAGTCACATAATAATTATCAAAAAAGAAATTATGGATGAGGATGGAAAATGCACCACCCTTGTTTATGGAGATTAACATTATGGAGAAAGTGATGAACTAGGAGAAGTCACCTCATTGGACATAAGATTCTACTTATAACAAAGAAAAATTAACAGCAACGTGCCTGAAGTTTAATGGCCAAAATTATCATCATTGGAAAGACCAGATAAAATAGTCTATTTAGGTGAGTGATTATGAAGTTTGGGAAATAATAAGAGAGGGTTCATATGAGTTGACTAGAGAATAAATGAATGGGATACAAGTCACTTAGACAAGCTGGAACTTAATGCCAAAGCCATGCATTTCCTCTTTTTTGCACTTGGAAACAAAGAATACAATAAAGTCTCTTCATGCACTAGTACAAAAAAAGCATGGGAAAATCTAGAAGAAATGTATGGAGAAGAAGAGTTAGAAGAAAATAATGGAACAATCAATGATGATGAGTCAAGAAAGGTATAATCATCACAACAAGGTGATGAAGCAAGCTCGCCACTTCAAAATCTAGAAGGGAAGGTAGAGTATCTATCTGATGGTTTGTTTAAATATACTTTCTAAGAATTTGAGGAGGTTTTTGATGAATTAGTGTACAGGTATGAGAGAATAAATTTGGAAAATGAAGAAAACATTTCAAATCTTAATGTTGAAAATGACTTTTAAAGAATGCAACGCTTGAGTTAGAAAGAAAAAATAAAAAATTGAAAATGGATTTTAGAATATGTGAAATGAATATTAACAGTACAGGAAATGAAAATGAGAATTTGAAAAATGCTCTTAAAGGATATAAAAGGAAAACTAATTAAATAAGTTTTGAGAGTGAAGTAAATAATATTTTTTTTATTCTAAGTTCATAGAAAGTTATACTTTTTGTTTACTAACAAAAGTATCTTAAGAAATTTGGGATACCGAAAAGCAAGTGAGAATCTGTGTTGTAGGGAAATCATTGATATTGAATGATATTGCCTTAATTGTCTTGAATGTTTTGACATGCATTCATCATGGAAAGTCATCCAATTGTTTCTAACCCATAAATATAAATGAAAAGAATCTAGGTGTGAACACTAATGACTTTCAACAAAAGTATTAGTAGTTGAAATCATACTAGTTAAATGAAAAAAATGTGAGAGACAAAATGGTGGGATTCATTTAACGAACATTAAAATTTGAAGAAGGTAAATGAAGAGACAAATAGCTTTGTTTATAAGATTAGAAGAAACATTATCGATCCATTCATTTACCATAACTCTAAAACAAATCTACTGTAAAACTTTTCCTTCACCTCAACGTATTTGTGAAAGTATTCATCAGTCATGACAGCAAAGAATGGGGGTTATACTAGAGACCTAAGAAGGGAATCATCATTAATGTCCAATCATAGTTTTAGAAAGAACTTCAATAGTCACGAGCAAAGACAAAGGTTCTTGCATCTATATTCACACCTTCAAGTGATTCTTGGTCAATCGATTGATTTAGATTACCTAAGCACACTAGGATTCCCATACTTAGATAATCTTAGAAAACAATGTTGGTTGACAACTTTAGAAAAAAATAGACCCCATTATGAGAATTTGGTCAAGGTTTTCTATTCAAATGCTGACACTACATTCGTTGACAATGATGGAAAGCCATATACTTTCAAAGTCGCATTCACTACATCAATGATGGGCAGAGAAATAAGTATTTCTCCACTACAGATCAATCATGTCTTAGGAGTTCCCAACTTTTGAATAGATCCAAAAAGTCTATATGAACTCAACGAACCTAACTTAGAAAATGAGTTCTTAACTTCCTTCCACCAACACAACTAAAACCCTTCAATGTAAATCATTTAGGCTTTCTTGATAGGATCTTACACTTAATTTTCTGTTGGTTCTTAAGACCAAGTAGGAGAGAATACTCAATTGTGAAAAATAAAGATTCATATTTCATGCATCACATCAGACACAATAAACAGATCAATTTGGGTTATTTCATTATTAAAGACATGTTGGAAGTAATTAAAGGAAAGAATGAAAGATTAGTTCATGGAATGATAATGATTGAACTGATGGAGGCATTTAATGTTGAAATTAGTGTAGACTTAATATTAGTTGTCGAAATTAGAAGACCATTGAAGAAGTAAGAAAGGAGTTCGAATATCATTTAGCTAAAGGGGAATGGTATCCAAATGACACAAAAACAGATGACAGCATGAATTTCACTAACACTAAAGATCCACCTTCCCAAAACACCATGAACTCCTTGATTGCAGAAATGGACAACTACATTGACAGTCAGTGTCACAGCACAATTTTTAGGCCATGATCGGCATATGGGCCCAATGGGCATAGCCAACTAAGCCCAAGCAAGCCTCTTTATGCAATCCCGATCATCATTTCAACAACCATTCCTAAAGTCACATTTCATAATTCTCAACTATAAAAATATTCAGTGATATACTATGGCAATCAAATACTTACATTTAGATCATCCAAAATAATATCACCCATTGTCAACTCATAGTGGCATCCTCAATCAAAATATACATATATTGCTTATACTATGAATCTTAGTGATTTACATCACGCGTATGCATACACAGGCAAAAGACTCTTGACTACCAGCGGAGTGACTTTGGGTAAAGGTACAACTATTAAATGCCATAGTATCTACCAAAAAGAGAAATATACATGGACACCTCAATCTAGGTCACAACTACCTCTGACTTTGAAAACATGAAGTTTAAAAGAGTGGGTATAAACCCAGTGAGTGAACATAGGAAGGGAACAAGCAACCGATACAGAGAGTTGTAGAAAACATGATGCACTTATGTTAAAAACAATGTAATTTAGCTTGCTTTCTTGTAAAGCCCCTTAATTCAACCTTTAGTTATTTGATCCCTTAGAGTGAAGGATCTATGATCAATAATGAAGTTGAAAAGATTGAAAACTACAGCAAATATCCAAGCAGGACAAGCAAGATAGAGAGTTTCTCGTTGCATTGACAATCAATTTGGAAGCAATTAACAATTTCAACATTCAACATTTATTGCAATCACATAATATTTTCTCTAACATTTCTATGGCATGTGTAAACATGTATACAACTACCAGCTCATCAGCTCATGTGCACTCCTACACCGCACATAGCTGGAATCATCATCCACCGGTCATCAGCTCATGTGCACTCCCACACCGCACATAGCTGGAATCATCATCCACCGGTCATCAGCTCATGTGCACTCCCACACAACACATAGCTAGAATCATCATCCATTGATCATCAGCTCATGTGCACTCCCACACCGAACATAGCTAGAATCACCCATCATCACTGGCATGTGCACTCCCACACCGCACACACGCAGTTACAATTATCACACAATATTATCATTCAAAGCATAACATATATATCATTAGAATATAAGAACACTTGGGTTCATCACAGTGCACATTTTATAATATAAAATGTTTCATCAAGGGCTTATTCCCAAGCATGATTTAGAGAAAAAATGTCAAATATAATCATTTAAGTGCTTCATCTCAACACATGTATTTCTCAAAAATAATTTAATGCAAGTTCTCTCGCTTGTCCTTGTTGATTCTTTTGATCAACTGTAACTTCAACTAATGTTCCAAATGGACATATGGGGCCTCATTGGAACCTATCACACACAATATAACCATAAAAAATATAACAGCCCACAAATCTAATTATTAGCCATCTTTAACAACTTAAAATCAACCCTAACTCATTTCTCACCTTGGTGGACTTGTAGTTGAATTTTCTTAATGAGGATTAAAATGGGAAAACTCCTTCAAGAGTTTTCAAGCTAATTTGAAGAGTTTCCCTCTCTAAAAATGTTCAACTAGTGAGAGAAAGTGCAGAGGAAAAACTTTTTTTGAGGGTTTTTGAGGTAAAAAAGTGAAAGAGAACGAAAAACCCTATGAAAAAGTGTGCAAAAACATGAATTTTGGAGTTAGTATGAGAAGGTTATGGAGGTTTTAAGGTTTCTTTCCATGGAGGATGAAAAGTTATGCAAAAAGGAGAGAAGAAACGAGAGGAAGATGAAGAAGGTGCTGAAACTTTAGATATTTATCTCTAAAGTCAATCAAGTTTCACGTAATTTACAAAAATGCCCTTTTTTGTTCTTTTGGTGCAGTACTTTCACTTTAACAAAGATTTTGACCACTTTTCGATTAGAACTGGGCAAAGTGGTAAACATCAAAGTTGTAGTCCTACCTCTTAGCTTTCTAATGGTTCAAAAACTATGTCATTTGAACTTCTTTAGTTGGAGATATGTTTGAAAAATCAAAACATATACAAATAGAGCAACAGTCCATTATGCACCTTTCTTCACCAATTGAAGTTATTTTTGATCCTACTCCTATAAAAATATAAAATAACTATAAATAGCGTAAAACTAACATCATTAACTTAAAATAAACATTTAAACATAAACATAAATTAAACTAAACTAATAACATAAATAAAAATACTTAAATTCTATCATAAATTTAGTCCAACTTAAACTAATTAGGTATTTAATCTCTTATTAAATATGTGAATTTGATGCACTCATTAATCTACCTCTAGTTACGCATCTATGGAGGTCAAGGTTTCACAATCTTCCCCACGAAAAGAAAATTTGGTCCCCGAATTTAAATCCAACTATAAGGTTGCGTACCTCTATGTGTTAAAGAGGTGCGGATACGTTGTTTGGATCTCCTCTTCAGCTTCCCACGTTTCCTCTTCACTGGTGTGGTTTCGCCATAACACTTTCACTAAGGCTACATCCTTTGAACAGAGCTTGTTGACTTGCCTATTGTGAAACTTTGACCTCCATAGACGCATAACTAGAGGTAGACTGATGAGTGCATCAAATTCATATATTTAATCAGAGATTAAATACCTAATTAGTCTAAGTTGGACTAGATTAAGGATCGAATTTAGGTATTTTTATTTATTTTATTAGTTTAGTTTAATTTATGTTTAAACATTTATTTTAAGTTAATAATGTTAGTTTTATGTTATTTATATTTATTTTATGTTTTTATAGGAGTAGGATAAAAAATAATTTCAATTGGTGAAGAAAGGTGCATAATGCACTGTTACTCTATTTGTATATGTTTTGGTTTTTCAAGCATATCTCCCTCTAAAGAAATCCAAATGACATTATTTTTTGACCATCAGAAAGTTAAGAGGTAGGGCTACAACTTTTATGTTTACAATTTTGCCCAGTTCTGATCGAAAGGTGGTCAAAATCTTTGTCAAAGTGAAAGCACTACATTAGAAGAACAAAAAAGGGCATTTTTGTAGATTACGTGAAACTTTGACTAACTTTAGAGATAAATATCTAAAGTTCCAGCACTTTCTCCTCACTTTCAGCAGCATCTTCTTCTTCTTCCCATCCTTCTCCCCCATTTCAAGTTTTCCATCTTCCATGGAGGCTACCCTTAAAACCTCCATGACCTTCTCATAGTAACCCCAAATCTCATGTTTTTGGTAATCTTTTTCATAGGGTTTTTCATTCTCTTTCACTTTTTCACCCAAAAAACCCTCAAAAAGTTTTTCCTATGCAGTTTCACTTACTAGCTAAACATTTTAGAGAGAGAGACTTTTCAAAATAGCTTGAGAAAACCTTTAAAAGAATTTTCTCTGTTAAATTCTCACTAAAAGATTCAACTACAAGTTCATCAAGGTGAGTAATGAGTTAGGGTTGATTTTTAAGTTGTTGATGATGGCCAATAATTAGATTTATGCATTGTTCTATTGTTGAAGGATATTTATTTATTTCTAGTTTAACTAGAATGGTGCAAATTAATGACTAGTCAAGCGTTAATTGGAAACTAGTTAGGAATAACTAGTAAAGTTTGATTTAGGAAACAACTTTTGGAAAATAATCAAGTAAATTGAGTTGATTGTGATGCTATCATATGTGATAGGTTCCAACGAGACCACACATCTCCATTTGGAGCATTAGTTGAAATTGGAGTTGATCGAAGAATCAATAAAGATAGGTGAGTGAACTTGCATCAAAATGTTTTAGGATAAATGCATTTGTGTTTGATTGAATCACTTGAAATATTTTATTGGTCTTTCTTTAAAATGTGCATGGGAACAAGCCTTGATGAAATGTTTTTATGCTGTGAAATGTCTAATATAATGAAACCATGTGTTCCTATATTATGTGGATATGTATGTTATGCCTTGAATGATAATGTTGTATGATAACTATAACCATGCATGTGCAGTGTGGGAGTGCATGTGATGGTGTCGATGGTGTGTGATGTGGGAGTGCACATGCTAGTGACGATGTGGTGTGGAAGTGTACATGATGATATTGCCTTGTGTGTTGTGGGAGTGCACATGATGATTCCAGCTATGTGTTGTGTGGGAGTGCACATGAGCTGATGAGTCGATGGTTGTATACATGTTTACACATATCATAGAGAGGTTAGAGAAAATATTATGTGATTGCAATGAATGTTGAATGTTGAAATTGTTAATTACCTGTAGTTTCCACTCATTTCAACTTTGTTGTTGATCATAGATCCTTCACCCTAAGGGATTAAATAATCAACGGTTGAATTAAGGGGCTTTACAAGAAATTAAGTTAAATTGCTTGGTTTTAAAACGAGTGCATCATGTTTTTGAAAACCTTTTGTATCATTTGCTTGTTCCCTTCCTATGTTCACTCACTGGGTTTATGCTCATTTTTTTCAACTTCATGTTTTTGTTTTCAGGTTCGAAGGTAGTTGGATTTTAGGTAGAGGTGCTTCTTCCTGTTCATCTTATGGTAGGTTTACAGGAAACTCCATGATAGTATCCATACCAGAGTCACTCCGCTGATAGTCAAGGTCTTTTGTATGTATATATGGTTATTTAAATGTAATTCATGAGATTTGTTGTAAACACTGTATGTTTGGTTTGCATGATAATGTCGCCATAGGTTGGCAAATGGTAATATTATTTTATGAATGGTATATGTTCGGTTGCCAGGATGTATGCTTGAGAAGATATTATTTTTGAAAACTATGAATTAAGAACTTTAGAGGTAAATGAGGGACATATGGTCTAATGAACAAGTTTTCATAGAAAGGCTTGCTTGGGCCTAGTGGGTTACGCCTATTGGGCCCATGCACTGGTCATGGCCTGAGATTTGGGTTGTGACACCTATCAAGGATAGCCACCGGTTGCTCTTCATAGGTTAAATAATCTCTTAATTGAATGGTTTCATACCGTAGAACATGAGATGGATCTCAGTTATACTTCCTTAGCATTGACACATGAAATACCGGATGGATATTCGAAAGGTCCGACGGTAGTGCCAAACGATATGCTACTGTTCTAATCTTTTCTAAGCTCTCGAAGGGTCCTACATACTGAGGACTTAATTTTCCCTTTTTATCGAACCTCATTACCCTTTTTGTTGGTGAGACCTTAAAAAATACATGATCCCTCACTTGAAACTCCAAGTTGCTTCGTCTATTTTCAGCATATGACTTTTGTCTACTTTACGTTGATAACATCCTCTAACGAATCATTTGTATCTTCTCAGTGGCGTCCTGTACCAACTCTGGCCCCAAGAGTTTCCTTTCTCCTACCTTTAGAAACCCAATGGGTGACCTGCACCTCCATCCATATAATGCCTTAAATGGTGCCATTTGGATGCTAGCTTGGAAGCTATTGTTGTAAGCAAACTGCACTAAGGGTAGATACCGATCCCATCTAACCCCAAGGTCTATTACACATACTCTCAACATATCTTCTAATGTCTGTATTGTTCATTTAAAGTGTCCATCAGTGTGAGGGTTGAAAGCTGTGCTGAAATCCAACTTAGTGCTCAATGCTTCCTACAACTTTCCCCAAAACCTACTGGTGAACTGTGTCCCTCTGTCAAATACTATAGAAATAAGAATACCATGCAATCATACTAGCTCGTCCACATAAACTCGTGCATACTGGGTAGCCCCGAATGTAGTTTTAACCAGAAGAAAATCAACTGACTTTGTTAACCGGTCTACTATAATCCAAATCGAGTCGTAACCCCCACTAGTTCGAGGCAAGCCTGTTACAAAGTCCATTACAAAATGCTCTCACTTCCATTCGAGGCACCGATAATGGCTGTAGTAGCCCTGTGGACCTTTGGTGCTTGCCTTAACCTGCTAACAAATTAGACACTTAGAAACAAACTTAGTTATGTCTTTCTTAAGTGCTTCTGTCATGACCCAAATCCCTAGCTATGACCGGCACATAGGCCCAATGGACGTAGCCCACTAAGCCCAAGCAAGCCTATTTATATAACTTGTCCATCATTCCATCATAAGTTATTAAAGCACATTTCATAATTTCAATTCAAAATAATTCTAACCATTGCCATCTCGTAGTGGCATTTCTAATCAAATATACATATATTGTCTGAATCATATATCTTAATAATTAACATCAGTTTGTCTATACACAACAAAAGGGATACTCGACTTCCAGCGGAGAGACTCAGGCAAAAGTTTAGCTATTGAATGCCAAGATACCTACCAAGGAAACGAATCTACAAGGACACCTCGATCTAGTTACTGGCTACCTCCTGATCTGAAAACATGAAGTTGAAAACGGTGAGTATAAACCCAGTGAGTGAACAAAGGAAGGGAACAAACAATTGATAAGAAAAGTTAAGAAATCATAATGCACTTATTTTCATAAACAATGCAATTTAGTTTAATTCTTATTAAAACCCCTCATTAACCCTTAATGAATTAATCACTTGATGATAAAAGATCCATACACAACAAAGGATATGAAGAGTGAAAACTTTAATAGCATTCAACTGAGAATGCCTTTCCGCTGCAGCAAAATTTGGGCTCAATTTATCAGTTGGCTGAGGGTTTTCTCAACTAGCCAAGGGTTTCTTAACTGGCCGAGGGTTTTTCACTAAAAACCCTCATTTCAAACTTAATTAATTAATTCCTTGCTGTTGGAAGTCCATGATTAACTATGGTGCTAAAGAAGTGGAAAGTAGGGCAGCAACCAAACAAGGAGGTAATCAAGATAGAATGTTTCTCGCTTCAGCGAGAACCAGGCCAGTGCAACTTCCCTAAACCCGAGAGTTTTTCACTGCAGTGAGAAACAAGACACCAACAACAAGTTTTCATTCTCTCAAGAAAAGGCCATTTTGCTGCAAAGATAAGATCAACTTGAAAATGCTTAGAAATTTCCAAGGTTCAACATGCAAGATTTCGCATGTATTACAACCATATACCATGCTCATGAACTTTATATAACACACACATTTATATATACATACATCATTAAGCAGACCATCCCACCACACTCAGCTCAATGCAATATCATCATCATGTGTGCACTCCCTATTCGCACACGTCAACATCATCATGTGTGAACTCCCTACTCGCACACTCTATCATCATCACGTGTGCACTCCCCACTCGTACACTTCAACATCATCACACAACATCATTCATCAATGCACAACACATATTCATATATATATATATATATATATATACATACCAACGTAATATAAGAGCACATAGATTCATCCTTATACACATTTCACATTTCACAACATCAAAAACATTTTATCAAGGGCTTGTTCCCCGGCACACATTTTTAAAGAAAGGTTGGATAAAATCATTCAAATGTTTCACCGAAATACCTTTACATTTCCCAATGAAATTTGAAATGCAAGTTCACTCACCGGTATTCGTTAAATCTTTACTCAACTCTAACTTCCTCTAATGGTCCAAATAGGGCAATGGGGCTTCGTTGGAACCTATCATCACATTAGCATCACAATTAACTCAATTCGCATAACTATAGTTCTAGAAGCAATCTCCTAAACCATGTTCTACTAGTTATTCCTAACTAGTTTCCAACTACCATTAAGTGGATATTATTTGCACTACTCTAGTAACACTAAAATGATTAAACAATCTCAACAATAAAACACTTACAAATCAAATTACTAGACATTATTAACAACTAAAAATATCAACTCAATTTCAACACTCACCTTGCTAGATTTGTAATTGGATTCCTCCTCAAGAATTCCCAAACTATTATAAAGAGTCTTTTTTTCTCTCTCTAAAACACCTAGCTAGTGAGAGAAAGTATTGGTTTAAGACTTTGGAAGGTTTTTTTAAGGTGAAAGAGTAAAAGAGCACAAAGGGCTTGTGAAAAGGTGCACAAAAGCATGAAATTTGAGACTAACTTGAGAGAGTTATAGAAGCTTGAAGAGAATTGCCATGGAGGATGAAGAAACATGAGAAGGGAAAAAGAAAAAGAAGAAAAAGCTACTAGAAATGTGAGAAGAAGCTACTGGAAGATGATATTTATAGCTCAAGCTTATCCAACTCCACTTAAATTACGAAAATGCTCTTAACAAGTTAGCTTGTTCTCCTTAAATCTTTTGTGTAATCCTTTTACTCTTTTGGCACTGAAACAAAGTCCACAATGGTCTAGAAATACCCGGGTTCATGAAAACTTAAAAATTTTGACCCGAGATGAAAAATGACCATTTTGCCCCTACTTTGGAAATCATCATTATTTTTATTTCTTCTGTCATTTTACCTTTATTTTCATCATTCATCTATGCCTTAGGCTTACTTAGGCCTTAATATTGTTTAAAAGCATACTTCTAGGGGCTCACTAAGAAAATGATGAAATTACCCCTAGCCCGTGTTATCGTGTCTACACTTAGTTACGAGCCTATAGAGGTCAAGGTCTCACACCTTCCCACTAGTATACTTCCCTCAAATATTGGTACATCTTTGTAGCTCCTTAATGTACCACGTATGCTGCCATATGCACCTTTTCTAGTATTTCTCTCCTCAATCCATCACTATCGGACACATAAAGTCTGGTCCTATACCTCAATACTCCATCTATGCCTTTACTAAACATTTTTCCTTTCCTTCCTTGAGGGTCCTCCAAGGCCTTAGTTATGAACTCATCTTTACTTTGGGCTTTTCTAATCTGGTCTAATCCTTAAAATGTGCTAACAATGTATTTGTCTCTGAAACTTAAAAAAGCAAACCCATATCTCCTAAACCATGCATCTTCCGAATCAAGGATCTCCTATCTACAGATATATGTGCTAGACTCCCCATCAACTTTCGACTTAAGGCATCCGCCACTACATTAGCCTTATCGGGATGATAAAGAATAGTACAATCATAATCCTTAAGCAACTCCATCCACCTACATTGCTGCAAGTTAAGAATCCTCTACTGAAATATATACTTTAAGCTTTTGTGGTTTGTATATATCTTGCAAGTCTCACCATACAAATAATGTCTCCAAATCTTTAGGACAAACACGATTGTTGCCATCTCTAAATGGTGCGTGGGGTAATTTTGCTCATGCCTTTTAAGTTGTCTCGATGTATATGCAATCACCTTCCCATACTGCATTAATACACACCCTAAATCAATCTGTGATGCATCACAAAATATCGTATAACCCCCTATGCCTTATGGTAGGCTTAATACTAGAGCAGTGGTGAGATAAGCCTTAAGCTTCTCAAAGCTATCCTCACAAGCATCTGACCACTCAAATTTTGTATCCTTATATGTCAACCTATTCAAAGGTGCAACCATTTTGGATAAATCCTTCACAAAATGACGATAATAGCCGGCCAAACCCAAAAAGCTCCTAATCTCTGTAACTGATGTTGGCCTTGACCACTTTTCCACTGCCTCAACTTTCTTTGGGTCAACTTGTACCCCATCCGTAGAGATCACGTGTCCTAAAAAGGTAACACTTTCTAGCCAGAACACACACTTAGAGAACTTGGCATACAATTGATGTTCTCTCAAAGTTTGGAGCACTATCTTAAGGTGTTGCTCATGTTCTGCCCGACTCCTTGAGTAGATCAAAATGTCATCAATAAATACCAACATAAACTTGTCCGAATAAAGTTTGAACACTCGGTTCATCAAATCCATAAAGGCTGTAGGGGCATTCGTAAGCCCAAATGACAGCACTAAAAACTCATAGTGCCCATATCTTGTTTCAAATGCAGTCCTTGGTATGTCTTCATTCCTGATCCTCAACTGATGGTACCCAAATAACAGATCTATCTTAGAGAAACATTGTGCTCCTTGTAGTTGGTCAAATAAATCATCTATTCTCGGAAATGCTTACTTATTCTTCACCATCATTTTATTAAGCTGTTAGTAGCCAATACACAATTTAAGTGACCTATCTTTCTTCTTTACGAATAGCGCCTGTGCCCCCCATGGTGAGACGTTAGGGCAGATGAAGCCTTTATCTAACAAATCTTCTAACTGATCCTTAAGTGCCTTAAGCTTCGAAGGTGCCATTCGATATGGGGGTATGTATATGGGTCTAGTGTCGAGAATCAAGTCTATACAAAATTCAATCTCCCGCTCGGGAGGCAAACTTGGTAGTTCATCTGAAAATACATTTATAAACTTATTCAGTGCCAGTAGTTGGTTTATTTCCTCGACCTTCGCTTGGATATCTCTCACAATAGCCAAATAACCTGGACAACTCTATCCTATTAGCCTTTTAGTAGACATGACAGATATCAAATTGGTTGGAGCATTACTTCTATCCCCCTGAATACTAAATGATGGCTCTCTTGAAAAATCAAATCTAACCGATTTATCATAACAATCCACACTGGCATCGCAGGGCGACAGCCAATCCATTCCCAAAATCACATCAAAATATAAGGCGTCTAATACCACTAGATTGACCAAAGTGTCTTTGTCTTTGACTTGAACTACACAGGACTTATATTCCCATTCTGCTACAAATACCTCCCTTAAAGGGGTAGACACCACTAATTGTTCTTCTCTCATAACACAATCTTTACCCAATCGAGGTGCAGAACATGGAGAAATAAAAGAGTGGGTAGAACTAAGATCAAACAATACCAGAGCATTCATATTTCAAATAGAAAGAGTACCTGAGACCACTACATTGGATGTTTGGGCCTTCTACAGTGTTAGAGCATACACCCTGGCGTGGCCCCTACTAGCAAAACTCTAATGTCCAGACCCAAACAGTCTGCTCTGAGAGGAAGTAACAGCACTTTTACGTCTCGACCCGCTAGCCTCCTAGTTAGGTGAAGCAATTGCTGAAGGAGCAGACGAAGCTGGCTGGGTAGAGCCACGAGCAAAACCTTGTGATTGATGAGCCATCGGGCAATTCCTCCTAATATGTCCAAGTTGACCACATGTATAGCAAACCCTTGTAGCACGGAGGCATCATCCTCTATGTCGTACTCCACAAATATTGCAATGATTGATAGCCTGGCCACCTTTTGAATCTTGCTGTCTCACAACACCGAATGTTTTTTGTCCCACCCCAATATTAGAGCTAGGCGAGCCACTCCCCTGTTGGGGTAATCGTGAGTCCCGGTGTGGGCCCTGACCGCTAGAAGATGAAAAGTCATTACTAAAGTCTCTACGACCCTGATGGCCCTCTATCTTGACCCTTTTTATTCCATCCTTTATAGCCCTACTCTCGCTGCTCCTCATCTCAATCCGCTGAGCGCAATCCATGGCTGCGAAGTAAGTATCAAAATCCTTGGATGTTACAACCCTATACAATGGCTCCACTAGTCCATCCACAAATCTTTGAATCTTCATCTCCTCAATAGAAACTAGATAGGGCACATACCGAGCAAATTGTGTGAATTTGATGTCGTATTATGACACCGTCATACCTTGGGTCTGTATTACGTACACTGATTGTTAAGAATCAATCCAACAATGCTATACTAAACTCATCCCAAGTCAACGAGATTGCACCCATCGGCCTACCTCTAGCAGGGAGCCATATCACTCTTGTGCCATATCCTTTAATCGGAGAGCGGGTAACTCAACTGATCTGGTACTAGAACATCCCAAGGGATCATAAATTTTTTCCATACTATCTAGGAAAACTTGGGGTTTTCTTATGCATCAGACCCTATAAATGGTGGAGGCTTAAGCTTCAGGAAATCAAGAAGTGAAATCTCTACATAACCCTTCTCTATCTCCAAATGATGGTGATCAACCTGTCTTTGTGAACTAGGGGACTCTTGTGTTACATGTCTACCCTCTACTATTCTCTGTATGTCGTCCATACGGATTGCCATATTCTCCACAACCCTATTAACTCCCTGCAGACCTGCAGCCAAGTCTTCGATGGTAATGCCCCCAGTTAAATGTCTATCCGCATCACCTAAAGACTGTTCCTCCTCATGTCTACTCATAGGCATATCCGTTCTTACCGACCTAGTGGTCTTGCCATGTCCGCCTCGCCCCCTAAGGGTAGGAGCCCGTGGCTTACCTCGTTGTCTCATTAGGAGCATTTTGCTCCATCGTCCTTCTGGAGGCGGCTTGCATCTTAGGCGGCTTTTCTACCTAGACAAGAGCAAACACCTGTTATTAAATACAAGTTACAATTATACCTAAGGGGAAAAGTGGTTTCTAAAATAGGGAATCTATGCTATTTTTTGGTTGTAAAATGTGTCGCGGTTCACAATTCACAACCGAAGTTTCTACATAAAGACTCGATACTTCTTTGGACCAATAATGAAAATCCTAGGACCTAGACAACCTAGGGCTCTGATGCCAACTTTGTCACAACCCAATTTTTGAGCCATGACCTACGCATAGGCCCAATGGACATAGCCCACTAAGCCCAAGAAAGCCTCTTTATGTAATCTCGATCGTCATTTCCAACAATTATTCCTAAAGTCACATTTTATAATTCTTAACTATAAAAATATTCAGTGATATACTATGGCAATCAAATACTTACATTTAGATCATCCAAAATGATATCACCCATTATCAACTCATAGTGGCATCATCAATCAAAATATACATATATTGTTTATATTATAAATCTTAGTGATTTACATCACGCGTACGCATACATAGGCAAAAGACTCTTGACTACCAACAGAGTGACTTTGGGTGAAGGTACAACTATTGAATGCCATGGTACCTACCAAAAAGACAAATACGTGGACACCTCAATCTAGGTCCCAACTGCCTCTAACTTTAAAAACATGAAGTTTAAAAAAGTGAGTATAAACCTAGTGCGTGAACATAGGAAGGAAACAAGTAAACGATACAGAAAGTTGTAGAAAACACGATGCACTTATGTTAAAAACAATGCAGTTTAGCTTAATTTCTTGTAAAGCCCCATAATTCAACCTTTGGTTATTTGATTTATTTGATGCACTCGAGCATTTGTCTCATTGGTTGGTGCATAATCCCTCTGCCTAAAGAGCAGGGTTCGAATCCCCTCTACCCCAATTATAAAAAAAAAATCATTGGTTATTTGATCCCTTAGAATGAAGGATCTATGATCAACAACGAAGTTGAAAATAGTGAAAACTACAGCAAATATCCAAGAAAGACGGGCAAGACAAAGAGTTTCTCATTGCATTGAAAATCAATTTGGAAGCAATTAACAATTTCAACATTCAACATTCATTGCTATCACATAATATTTTCTCTAACATTTCTATGGTATGTGCAAACATGTATACAACCACCGGCTCATTAGCTCATGTGCACTCCCACACCGCACATAGCTAGAATCATCATCCATCGGTCATCAGCTCATGTGCACTCCCACATCGCACATAGCTAGAATCATCATCCACCAATCATCAGCTCATGTGCACTCCCACACTGCACATAGCTGGAATCACCCATCATCACCGGCATGTGCACTCCCACACCGCACACGCGCGGTTATAAGTATCACACAATATTATCATTCTAAGCATAACATATATATCATCAGAATATAGGAATACATGGGTTCATCACATTACACATTTTACAACATAAAACGTTTCATCAAGGGCTTGTTCCCAAGCATGATTTAGAGAAAAAAAGTCAACTATAATCATTTAAGTGCTTCATCTCAACACATATATATTTGCCAAAAATAATTTAATGTTAGTTCACTCACTTGTCCTTGTTGATTCTTTTGATCGACTCTAACTTCAACTAATGCTCCAAATGGACATATAGGGCCTCATTGGAACCTATCACACACAATATAACCATAAAAATATAACAACCCATAAATCTAATTATTAGCCATCTTTAACAACTTAAAATCAACCCTAACTCATTTCTCACCTTGGTGGACTTGTAGTTGAATTTTCTTAGTGAGGATTAAAAGGAAAAACTCCTTCAAAAGTTTTCAAGCTAATTTTAAGAGTTTCCCTCTCTAAAAATGTTTGGCTAGTGAGAGAAAGTGTAGAGGAAAAACTTTTTTTGAGGTGAAAAAGTGAAAGAGAACGAAAAACCCTATGAAAAAGTGTGTAAAAACATGAATTTTGGAGTTAGTATGAATTTTTTGTCCTACTCCTATAAAAACATAAAAAAATTATAAATAACGTAAAACTAACATCATTAACTTAAATAAACATTTAAACATAAACATAAATTAAACTAAACTAATAAAATAAATAAAAATACCTAAATTCGCCCTAAATCTAGTCCAACTTAAACTAAGTATGTATTTAATCTCCCATTAAATATGTGAATTTTATGCACTCATTGTAATACCCCGTACTTTGATATGGTGGCTAATAAAGTTTATCGGATGCCAATTGAGGTTAATTATAATGTTTAAAAGTGATGAAAGATGAAAGAAATAGTTTGGGATAAAATATTTAGCATGCGAGAGAATAATAGTAAAATAATAATATTTTTATCGAGGAAAAATTTGTGAGATAAAAAAGTGATTCAGAAGTGAATTGAGGCATAATAAGGTGTTTTGGGTACCAAGGATACAAGAGGAAATTTTTTGGAATAAAATAATATTAAAATAATAATATTTTATTTACTGTCCAAATTTTTCATGAAGGACGGGTATATGGTCAATCTACGTGGGGGAGAGGAAGAACGAGAAAATTTCAGAGAAAAATGAAGTGAGTGGGGCCCGCGCGTTCTTATTAAATAAAACTAATGCGAGTAAAAATATTTTTTAAATATTATGGAAACACCGCGTTGGGTACAAACTTTATATTTCATTTGTACATGTGTAAAAGAAGATAATAAGAGGAAATTGAAGATTAAAAGATTTTTGGAGGACTTAATTGAAAAGATGAGAACCTTGGAGGGCAAAACAGGTAATTTTCTACAAAGCTTGGTCAAAGCTTCCAAAGGAAGCTTTGACTCTTCTTTTTGTTCCTCATGGCCGACCATCCCATGTAGGATTCTTGGAAATGTAAGGCTTATGTACAAAAATAAAAATAAAAAGAAAGGAAAAGACAAAAAAATTTTGGTATGCATTACTTGACTAAATGAACAAGCTTTTACCTTACTTTTGGACTTTTTCTTTTTCATTCATATGGCCAGCCACTTGAAGCCAACTTCCTTATTTTATTTTATTTTTGTTCTTATCCCAAAAGACTTCTGGAAATATCATCACACTCATTGCTTTTTCTTTCCTTTTATCTGCCATACCAACAATAAGGAAATTGGCTTTGTTTTGGCAAAGAAAACCGTGCCCTTAGAAAGAAAATAAGTAAGGTCAGTTGGAAGAAAGGAGAAAGGAAAGAAAGAAAGGAGAAAGGAAAGGAAGGAGAAGAAGAAAGAAAAAAAGAGAAAGGAAGAAAAAGCTTGGTTTTGTAATTCAAGCAAGCAAAGCTAAGGATTTTTGTGATTTAAGCTCATGGATGGTTAAATCTTTGGAGAAATAATATGTGAATCATTTTGGCAGCTTGATGATTTATGTTTTGAAGGAATATTGGAGTGCAAGTATGGGTCAAGCAACCATAAAGGTAAAGAATTTTTAAATTTGGAATAGTTGATATGATGGGTTTGAGAATTAGACTAGAATTCTAGGTTAAAAATTAGGCTTTGATGTGATTTATCAAGTGTATGCTTATTAGAATGATTAAATTCAATGTTGTGATATATTTGAAGCTATTATTGTTTATTGGCAAATCTAGGTTTTAACAGTATTTCGGGACTGCCAAGATTAAGACCTTGTGAACGTTAGTCCTGTGAGTTGCCATTATTGAGGTTAGTGAACTTGCATAAAAAGAATGTTTTGGGATTAGAGTGTATGTGTTTGAATGAATTTCATGAAACATTTTATTGGCCTTTTCTTTAAAATATGCAAGGGAACAAGCCCTTGATGAATCATTTTTACATTGTGAAATGTGCCTGTGATGAATCCATGTGCTTATATATCATGTTGATATATATATATGTAAATATATGATTATATGATATGTATTGATAAGTAATATTGTGTGATAAATATAGCTGTGCATGTGCGAGATGTGGGGGAGCACATGCCGGTGATGACGGGTGCGGAGTGTGGATGATGATATTGCTTATGCGCGATGTGGGGGATGCACATGGTGGTATCAGCGGTGCATGATGTGGGGGATGGACACGATGACTCCAGCTATGTGCGTAATGTGGGGGTTGCACATGAGTTGGGTGAGGCGGTGGTGGTATGCGTGTTTATATATGTATATATATATACTTATGCAATAGAAAGTTTATGAATATGGTATATGGTTGTAATGTGTGTGGAATCCTGGATGTTGAACCTTGGAAATTGCTAAGTATTTTCAAGCTGATTTTTTTTATTGCAGCAAAATGGCCTTTTCTTGATGCAGTAGGAAATTTATTCTTGGTGATCTGTTTCCCGTTGCGGCGAGAATGATTCACGATGCAATGAGAAACTCTCGGGTTGTTGGTTCAATTTTTACTCTAAAGTTCACTACAGCGAAAATTCATTCTTGCTGCAACTACGTTGCAATGAGATTCGTTTTGCTATGCTTACCTTGCTTGAACTCTAATGTACTTTCACTCTTTAACTTCTTTGTTGATCATGGATTTTTCAATACTAAGGCATTAAATGATCAACAGTTGAATTAAGGGGTTTTTAATAAGAATTAAACTAAATGCATTGTTTTTGAACTTAAGTGCATCATGATTTCTAAACTTTCCTTAACATTGCTTGTTCCCTTCCTATGTTCACTCACTGGGTTTATACTCGTGTTTTTAAACTTCATTTTTTAGGTTTTTTGAGTAAAAGGTGATTGGATCCTAGGATGAGGTGCTCCTCCCTATCCATTGCTCGGTAGGTTTAACATGACACTAAATAGTTTCTTTAGTAAAATTCCATTCATATCATTAGCTTTGTTTTAGCAGTAAATTTTACATTAATTAAGTATTCAAAAGTGAGTTGCTTGGATAGGATAAATTTTGTTAAAAATTTAATACTTAATAAAACTTTAGGGGCAAATCTCTGTGGAATACGATACTTGACTTACCTCTATGTTACTTGAGCGATACATATACTTGTGTGTGCAAAATTGACAATAAGTTTTTGGCACCATTGCCGAGGATTTGAATTTCTTATTTGTTTTGCTGATATTACATTAAACAAAATTGTCTTAGTTCAAGTTTTTGTTTTTCTTTATTGTTTTTAGATATCTCCACATAATGGAAGCTTTGACTGCTCAGGTGGCTGCTTTGTCTAAAAGGTTTGAAACTTTAGGAGTTCAGGCTATTTAGAGCCCATTTATGACATTTGAGTTTTGTGGAAAAGGGCGTTTTGGATGGTGGAATCATCTAAAGTTTTCTTTGATCAATAATTAGAGATCTTTATCAATTCCAAAGACCAATATGCTTACTAGATTTCCACCTTTGGAGAGCTCTCTTATGATCAAGAAAAAGCAATCTATGGAGAAGATGTTCATCCAATTCATGATAAAGACTGATTCTTTCATTTATAATCAAGCAGCTTCATTGAGAAACCTTGAGATTCAAGTGGGTAAACTTGCAAATTCTATTAACAATATGCCTCAAGGAACCTTGCCTAGTGAAATTAAAGCTAATCATAGTAGAATAGGTAAGGAATCTTGTTTAGCAGTCACCCTTATGAGTGGAAACGAGGTAACAAGCAGTAACAAACAAGCTAAAACTCAAAAGAAGCCTATTGAGAAAGTAACAGAGGTTAAGAAGCCTAATAAACAAACTTAAAAGAATGAGGCAAAGAAAAACACACTATCATTATCCTTTCTTCAACTGGAAATAGTGGTTGAAAAAGCTAAAGTGCAAGCTCAAGTTGATGAAGTTGAGCAAAAAGAAAAAGGAGTTTCTAATCTACTTTATTCAACCAAATATCCTTCCATTACAAATGCTTACTATAAAGTGGAATTTGTTGGTGTGGATAAAGGAAACCCACTCCACTACCTCCAATGAAGCAAATGCCAACTTTGCGATCAGAGTATCGCCTTTACATTTTACAGTCAAGTAGTGGCATGAGAAACACATTCTACTACCTTCCCTTCATAAGTCACTCATCAATATTTTTCCATAGAAACGAAAATAAAAGTGGTTAAGCCCCTTCAAAGGGACTAAAGCCTATTTGTGTGGTATAATGGAGAATTATAGTGAGGTTATTAGAGCAGGCATGGTTAATGGGAAAAAATTCAAACCTTACTTTGTGGGTTAAAAAGTGAAGGGGTGAAATAGTCAAACTAGTGACTACAGAAAACCCTTCTTGGGAGGCAACCTAAGCTTTCAAAACTCTGTTTCTCTAAAGTTATCTTTTTATTTACTTAGATTTTCCCATTAATTTATTTTTGTCCTTTTTCTTATCTAGCTTTTTATCATTGTATCGAATCCACCCGCGAGGTCAAATGATAATGATGAAAACAAGGAAGAAAAGTAGAGTATCTCCACACACTAAAGGAGCATGATTTACTTTTCTTTTTTTCTTATATAATATTGAGGACAATGTTAATCTTAAGTTTGGGGGAGAGTTTAAGTTTTAAACGTTACTAATTTTTTTGCATTTCTGCCATTCATTTCAATCTTAATTAGATTTTTAGCATGTTTTGAAGAATTAAAGCTAGAGTTAGTAGCACCAATGATTTGATTTACCTATCCAATGATGATAACCAATTACCTTGTTAATCTTTTGCCCATAGGAAACATGAATATTGTTTGACTATCATGTGAATTCTTATGTTTAGCATTTTTGTTGGATGAAAGTTCCACAATTGAGCACTTAATCTCTTATATGAAGTCATTGAGTACATATAGAGAATGATTATGTCAATGCAATTTTTTAGACTATGTTTGGAGTTTTAAAATTTGTTTGATCCTTTCTCGAGGTGAAATCCTAGGCTACACTTAGTTAAGAAAATGACTTAAGCCATCTTTGGATCGATTAAGTCTTTTGGGCTAACCCAATTACATTTTATCCATAGTATACCCCTCTGAGCTAAAAGTTTTTCTCTTTTTTCTTTGTCAACCATAAATAAGTTAGCCTAGCTTCTAAATAATTTTCCTATTCTATAACCCTCACTCCTAATCATTTACATTTTTTTAGGAAATATATGTTGAATTATTTAATGAAAACATGGAAAAAATGAAGTGGATAAAAATTCAAAATTCAATGTAAAGCATACATTCCATTATCATTCAAAGAACCAAGTTTAGGGGTGTTGATTTGAGAATAAAAAAATAAAAATAAAAAAAGAATTAATGCTTAATCAATGAAAAGTGAAAGGAAAGAAAAAGTTATACTTCGAGAAGAGAAAAAAGGCTATATAGGTCCTAAAATAATTATATGCTTAGGGTGATTTGAGCTTTATTATATACTATATCCTACCTTTACCCTAGCCATATATTACAAGTTGAATAAAGTCCAAAAGATCTATAGTTAAGTGTTAGCCTACATCAATGGTGTCAAGCCCAGCTCTACAATATGTATATTATGCCATTCTTACATAAGAATGCATGTTTGCTTACTTGGATACCTCGAAAATCGTTAAAGGACGATATTGTACCAAATGGTACAATTAAGTTGAATTAAGCCTCGAACTAGTCCAAATAGAGATTTTACGATCAAATTGAGAATTTTAAAACCCCAAAATGAATTAAAATAGTGATTAGGAGTTCGAGGACCGATTTGGAGTCAAATTGGAATTTTTATGATCGAGGGGCAAAATGGTCATTTTGCCACCTGAGTTTAAAAATTAGAATGTTGGAAGAATTTTTTGATCAAGATTGACTATTTAGAACATAATTTGAGTTTGAGAAGTGAAAAATTTTAATTTTGACATTTTTTTGAGCATAGGGGTAAAATAGTCATTTCGCCACCCCAAGGCAAAATTGTAATTTTCCACCATCCAACACTTATCCAGCACATGGATTTTACCCAATATTATCATGGATAATTGAGGAAATTTAAGTGGTGGAGAGAGATTGCTTAATGGCTAAGTATGACACATGGACCAATGGAATGGTGACATGTGTCAAAATCTCATCCATTCATTATTTTCCTTATAAATTCGCACAAAATCAGCCCATTTCTTTTCATTATGGCCAGCCATAGCAAGAACAAAGGGAAAAAAGAAAGAACAAACCCTAGGTGGAGAATTTCAAGAGAAAAAGTGTGGAAAATCAAGGAAAACAAGTGAAAAATGTAGGATTTCTCAATTTAAACTTGAAATCTATTTTCCTTAAGCATTTCTCCTTATTTTCCATGGTTAAATTTCATGCTTTCATGGTGAATTCATGGCTAGCCAAATGGCTATGGAGAGAGAATGATGTTGGATTGATTTGATTTCAAGTTATGTTAGTGTTTTTAGTTAGTTTACCATGTCTAGAAGCAAAACAATAAGAAAAGAATTCATTTTCCCCATCACCCATCAATGGCCGAACCTACCTTGTATTGAGTGAGGATGAATTTGGTTTTTTATTTTAAAAGAATTGGTTAGAAAATGATGAATTATGGTGTGGAAAAGTAGTAGGACAAATCACGGTGTTAATGCACCATTATTGACTGAAAATTCTAAGAAGAAAAGTGAAGATGGTTTTGCCAAATTTTAGGTTATTTGACTTGTGTTTGGTGAATTAAGGTATTGGAAAAGAAATGGAGCAATTTGGAGCTAAATTGGATGCGTTGGCCAATTAATCGAGTGATAAGACGAATTAGGCCAATATCGGGTTTAAATGGTAACCCGTGCATTTTCCATTCCATATCATGCATTAGTAGTCTAAATTAGTTTAATTTCGATTTAGTACCAATGTAGTAAGTTTCTCGATTTTGTACTATGTCAAGGTGGTGAGTCCTCCGATAAAGGCAAGAAAATTGCATCCGAGGACCAGTAGTCGTAGTACTTCAAAAATCTGCACTCTAGACATTGTGAGTAACCTTACTATCGTCTTAATTGTCTAGAGTGATTTTTATCCGATTTTGTGATTTTATGAAAAATGAGTTTAAATGGTAAATTTTTAGAATTTATAAACAAAATGTGTTTAAATAAAATGATTTCATAAATGGTCTTGAAATTGAAAGATGACTTTGAAAATAGAGTAATTGGAGACCATTTGATGTATTGTGAATTTATGGTTCTAATTGATTGGCTTATGACAATATTGGCATGAATGGCTGAACTGGTATTTGTGTTGAAATGTATAAACTATTGTTTGCCTTGATAGGCTGGATAATGATAAAATTGCCATGTCATGCTGTTGAATTTTTATTGTATGGTGGGTTTAGCTTGCTGCAATGAGCTGGTTCTGTGGACTAACCTATTAGAGGGGCACGAAACCTGGTCATATTCTTACCTCGGTTGGAGAGGCGAGTAGGGTAACTCCCGAGGTATAACTTTTAGAGTTCACTTCATGTCAAACCACCACGTGACGGGGAACTCAGCCAATGCCAAGGAACGGCTATGTTTTCAAAATAAAAACATGATTTATGTGTACATAACTTTTTATAGCCTTGCCGGACTCGGTTGGGATAGCCCTCGATCAAGGCATCCTTGATAACTAGGTATAAAAATGATTTTGGCACGAGCCAAGGTTTTAAGAAATTCATAAGCCTTGTTGATTACTCGATTTATATGAATTGATTTTATTTGGTTGAAACAAGTTGAAAGGTGATGAATTACAGTATGTTAAACTATTTTATCTGTCTTCATTTACTCGACTTTAGATATTTTAGATGTTATTTGTTTACTCACTGGGATTTTATAATCTCACCACCCTCCTTTCCACCCATTTCATGCTCAAGATAGTCTATAGATAGTTGATTTCATCGAGGACTACCATTGGATTTGCATCTTCCAATTTGTAGGTTCACAATTTTTCTTACTTTTGGTTATTCGAGGGCCCACTTGTTACTGTAAATTAAATTAAATACTCTGGCTTACTGTATTACAATATATATGAATTTATTTTGCTTTTACGCTGTAAAAATTATTTATGTAGTGTTCTAAAAATATTGTTTTATGAGAAAATAGAATATTTTATTAAATATTTTTATTTTATCCTAATAGTCATAATTTCATTTTAAACGAATGCTTTAGACATCCAAATTTATTTTTCATTATAAAATATGTGTTTTGCACCAACATACTACATTTTTAGCGATTTTCGAGATTTTTGAGGAAAAATGACCAAAATGCCCCTATGAAAAAAAAATTGTTTTTCTATTGTTTTGAGTTGGAAAATGTTTATAATATCATAAAACATAATTTTAGTGACTAATACTCACAGGGGAAGCGAGAAAAAAACTGATGTTAAGCCTTACGAGGTTTCGATTAACATTTCGGGTAATGAATGTCTATCGGGACGTCGCAGCGGTTGTCACGGGCTCGATGGGAGTTCCGGGTCGTAACAATTCTATTGGTATCAGAGCTTTTGGTTTTAAAGATCAGTGTTTTTGGTTTTAAAGTTATTTTAAAAGTTTATAGTGTCAGTGTGGCCCCAAGTGAAGTTAGGTTAGGTTGAGTAAAACGCATGCATCTACATATAGAAACCTACCTACTCTTGTGATGCATGAATGATTAAGTAATTACTACTTGGTTGCGTATAGGTTTTAAGGTGCACTGGTGACATACACACCATGTCTAGAAAAGGTGGTAGTCCCGATACCTCTCATAGTGCTAGTGAAAGATTAGTAGATTCCACTACTAGAAGGCAATGGCGCCCTGATCTAGGTAATTCGGAAGGTGGTCCATCCCGAATTCCTATTAATAGAATTCCTCTGAACTTAGCAGAATGGTTTCGTAATAAGGAAAGCTTTGAGAGTACCGAGAGTCTTGAAAGTGAGGATAGCTCCGATACTCCAGAAACTGTAAGAAATTTTCTTTCAAAACAACCTGAAGAGTACCATAGAGAATGGACGAGGGAGGAAATTGCAAGGGGACATATTTGTTCTAGGAAGAGCATGTCAATTGTTCGACACTATCCTCTAGGCTGCAGGATGAATATAAATGAACAACAGGAAAAGAATATGGAGAAAGTAACTGTTGCAAATTATCCCATTAGGAAGGTGAACGTTGTACGACATTTTCCTCCCGGTTGTGGAAGAAATGCTGCACCTGTGAGTTATGAGGAATGTAGGAGAATACAACAAGCTTGGATTGAGGAACAAAGGAGAAAATCTTAGGAGGAGGAGAACCCGGAAGAGGATCTTAAGAAGTACTTGGACTAGAATCTTCCGATAAGATCAGATTAAGATGATGATCCCAATGACATGTAATATTTTCGTAGGATTTTGTACTACTTTAACTCTAGGTAGATGTAGTGTAAAGGAGATAATAGTTATCTATACAAAGAAGTTAATAGTTTTGCTTTCAAAGTGTATGACTGGAATGGATTATAAAATAGCTGTTTAAATGACTGGATGTATATGGGAATCTTTTAGTATGACATAAATAAATTGGTAATATAATTATTGAGAAAGGTTATAGAAGGAAGCAATAAGGTTATAAATGACATTCGAAATGGATAACATGATTAAGTTTATGATTGTAATTTAAGCATGAAAGGGATCACTCAATGATGCCATGACACTATGAGGTAATAATTGGGCACAAATATAGCCCAACGAAGTTAAATTATGGAATATGGGGAATATGAAATTTTGATTTAGTAACGATTGCGAGAATAAAGTGAGGAGGAAACTAAGCTGTTTTCGTAGTTAATTATTCCAAAAGTCAATAAAATTATTGGAGTACAAGACAAGGAAGATAATGAGATAAGGATGACAGTAAGCAACTTATGTATGAGGTGGTATATGTGTTATGAATTTATTACACTGTCACGAACCAAAACTCCCCATCGGGCTCGTGACAACCTTCACGAAGCCTCGATAGACATTCTTTACCCTGAATGCCGATCGAAACCTTGCAAGGCTCTCGTATGAGCTTTCGCACTTCCCCGATGAGCAATAGTTATGAAATATCGTAATTCGAAGGATTACGAGTCATTTTCAAATCAGAACATAACATTTTGTTTTCTGGCTCACAAAGGCATTTTTGTTATTTTTTGTCGAAAATCTCAAAACTTGCTAAAAATGTAGTAGGTAAGCAGAAAATATATATTTAGTGATTTAAAAACAAATTAAGTATCTAAAACGTTCATTTGAAGTGAAAATTTGACCATTTGAATATAATAAAAATATTCAATAAAATAAACTATTTTCTTGTAAAATAATTTTTATAAAGCTATCGGTAAATAATTCTTATAGCATAAAAGTTAATTATATTCATATATACTATAAAGCAAATAACCAAAGCA
>NC_030850.1:19861771-19878513 GCF_000208745.1 Theobroma cacao
TATTTCTTAATCAAATCACCTAGAATAACATCCCATTCTTCCTCATTATTCACTTAGAGAATTCGGCTATTGATGGGCACCAAACCTTTGGTGGTTTTCTTCACTTGTTTTCATGTTACACATCATTAATCACCTAAAAACACTAACATACCTAAAAATCAAACCAATCCAAGATCATTCTCTCTTCATACCCATTTTGACCAGCCATGAATTCATCATGAAAACATGTAATGTAACCATGGAAAATTAAGGGAAAAATGCATGGGTAAGGAAAATCACTAGCAAAATCAAAGAAATTTTACCTTTGCTTGATCAAATCCTTGAATTCCAACACTTTCTCTTTGATTTTTCCCACCTAAGGTTTGTTCTTCCTTGGTTTCTCTTCTCTTCTGGTTTGGCTAACCACTATGGGAGAAATGGACTGATTTTTATGCCTTTGTATAAAGAAATAATAAAATAATAAAAGCATGACACATGGCATTTCCTTATTTGTTCAAATTTTAAATATTTGACTTTTAATTCTTTAATTCTCCACCACACATTTCTCATGTTTATCCATTTCCATGATGAATAAAATCCCTTGGTCTTGACAAGTGTAGGGGGTGAAAATTTACCAATTTACCCCCGGGGTGGCAAAATTACCATTTCGCCCCTATACTCTAAATTATACCTAAATTAAAATTTTTCACTTCTAAACTTCAAATCATCCTCCAATACTCAAATCATACTCTAATAAGTCAAATGGGGTCAAAAAAATCTTTTCTAAAAATTCTTATTTTGTCCCCAAGTGGCAAATGACCATTTTGCTCCTAGATAGTGAAAATTCTAGTTTGACTCCAAATTGATCCTTAAACTCCGAATTACCATTTTGAGTTATCCCTGGATTGTGAAACTCTTAATTTCATCTTAAAATCCCTATTTTAATTAGTTCGAGGTATAAATCGACTTACTTGTATTTCTAAGCACAATATCGACTTTTAAATATTCTTTCGGGGCTGTTCAAATATACAATCACTCTATCAGTCTCATGTGTAACATGGTAGATAATTTAGGGCTGGGCTTGACATACACTATATGGAAAGGATGTTTTGAGGTGGGATTTTATGAAGGATGATGAAAGTCAAAAGATGACATGAGTTGAAAGTATAAACTTGGCTTAGTGTGTATGACAAGCAAAAAGAAGGTACCTATACTTATGGAACTCATGATATATGCCTAGAAGGGAAACCCAATGGTTGAGGATGATTGATGTAGTGACTTTGAATGCAGACAAATAGCTTTAATGAGGAAATTTCTAGTAGTTGCAACGCCACAGTATTGACTAACAAACGTTATTGCGTTAAGAACCCCTAATTGCGAGAAGGTATGAGCAAACTGTGAGCGGCATATAGATTGGACTCACGAGTTGGAAAATGGTCATTGGTTTTGATGCTAAGCTTCGTTGTTTGGAGTCTTAAGTGCATTGGGGAGGTATTAAGATAAAGATGATGAGTGAAATTGCAGAATTTTGTTATTGCCTTATATATTGGCATGCAAGAGAAAGAAAAGTTAGAGAGTTTTTTAGATGGCTACATAAAAATAAATTAACATGTGGAGTGTTAAGATGAATAATATGATGACTGAAGTCAAATCTTAAGAAATTAAGAAGACAAGAGATTAAGTCTTGTTAAAGACTAAAGAGGAAGCGAGCGAAAGGTTAGATGAATGTATGAGATGTTGATAAGAGATGTCAATACCAAGTGATGAGAGTGTAAATAAAGATTTCAATAATGATATAGTAAATGAGTTTATATAGAATATTATTATGAGAATATACTGATCTTGTCTTGACCTTGTTGAAAGGAAAGGATTAGTAACAACACAAGTAAACTAGGTGACATGTTAGAAACCCTTAGAGATAAATTGAAGCATGAGTAGTTGGGCATGCCTTTATGGAAATGATATACTTGGAGTATAAAAGAGTAAATAAGTGATTAAGTGTTTCAAGAATGTTTAAAAACCTTTGAGAAAGAATTATAAATTATACGAGATGAGTGTACAATGTGTGACTTTAAAAACTTGCTGAGAAGTCTAACGGCTACGTCACAGGTTAAGTGATCACTTGTTATGAGATATAAGTTTAAGATAGATATCCCCAAGGAAATACTAAAGAGAAGTTCTGTCAAGCCCGACTCTACAATATGTTTATTATGCCATTCTTACATAAGAATGCATGTTTGCTTACTTGGATACCTCGAAAATCGTTAAAAGACGGTATTGTACCAAATGGTACAATTAAGTTGAATTAAGCCTCGAACTAGTTCAAATAGAGATTTTGAGATGAAATTGAGAATTTAAAAACCCCAGAATGACTTAAAATGGTGATTCAGATTTCGAGGACTGATTTGGAGTCAAATTGAAATTTTCATGATCTAGGGGCAAAATGGTCATTTTGCCAGCCGAGGTTAAAAATTGGAATGTTGGAAGAAGTTTTTGATCAAGATTGACTATTTAGAACATAATTTGAGTTTGAGAAGTGAAAAATTTTAATTTTGGTATTTTTTTGAGCATAGGGATAAAATAGTCATTTTGGCACAGGGGGCAAAATTGTAATTTTACACCACCCAACACTTGTCCAGCACTTGGATTCTACCCAATATTATCATGGATAATTGAGAAAATTTAAGTGGTGGAGAGAGATTGCTTAATGGCTAAGTATGACACATGGACCAATGGAATGGTGGCATGTGTCAAAATCTCATCCATTCATTATTTTCCTTATAAATTAGCACAAAATTAGCCCATTTCTCTTCATTATGGCCGGCCATAGCAAGAACAAAGGAAGAAAAGAAGAGCACAAACCCTAGGTGGAAAAATTCAAGGGAAAAGTGTGAAAATTCAAGTAATCAAGCAATCAAAGGTAAAATTTCTTGATTTTGACTTGCGATCTACCTTTTCCATACATTATTTTGCATTTTCCATGGTTGAATCACAAGAAATCATGAAGGATTCATGGCTGACTGAATTTAGAGAAAGAAGATTTGATGGTTGTTTTGGTTAGATTTTAAGATATTCTAGTGTTTTTAGTTAGTTAGTGATGTGTAGAATACTGTGTTTAGACGATAATCCGAACAATTTGCATCCCATTTCATACATTAGTATTAAAGACTGAATTGGTTTTATAACAATTTAGCATAATGTAGTAAATGGCTTATTGTGCATTATGTCTAGGTGGTGAGCATTCTGGCAAAAGTAAAGAGATAGTACCCGAGGAATCAAGAATCGGAGTACTTGGAATTCGACTCCCGAAATAGTGAGTAACCTTACTATCATCTTAATTATCTAAAGTATATTTTATTTGATTTTGTGAATTTTATGGAAAATGAATTAAATGATTAATTTTTCAGTTTTATAAACCAAATGTGATTTAATGAAATGATTTCATAAAATTGTTTTAAAATTGAATGATGGTTTGAAAATAGAGTAATTGGAGACTGTTTTTGTATGTTGTAAATTCATGAATCTAATTGATTAGCTTATGGCAATATTGGTATGAATGGTTGATTTGATAAATGTGTTGGAAATGTATAAATTGTTGATTTGCCTTGCAAGGCTGTAAAATGAAATAAAATATTTGCCATGTCATGCTATTGCAAATTTTATTGAATTGATGGGTTATATATTGGTCGCTACAGTGGACAGGTTTCGTGGACCAGCCTATTAGAGGGGCACGGTAACCTTATTATATTCATACCTCAGTATGAGAGGCGCGGTTGGATAACTTTTGAGGTTAAAACTTTAGAGTTCACTTCACGCCAAACCACCACGTGAGGGTGAACTCAGCCAACGCCAAGGAACGACTATGTTTTCAAAATAAAAACAAAATTTATGCGTACATAACTTTTTAACAGCCTTGGCAAACTCGGTTGGGATAGCCCTCGGCCAAGGTATCCCTAATAACTGAGTATGAGAATGATTTTGGCACGAGCTAGAGTTTTAAGAAATTCATAAGCCATGTTGATTACTCGATTTATATGAATTGATTTTATTTGGTTGAAATGAGTTGAAAGGTGATGAATTACAGTATGTTTGAATTTATTTAGCTTTTACGCTACAAAAACTATTTACCAGTAACTCTATAAATATTATTTTATAAGAAAATAGAATATTTTATTGAATATTTTTATTATGTTCACATAGTTATAATTTCACTTAAAATGAATGTTTTAGACATCTAAACTTATTTTTGATTATGAATTTTGTGTTTTATACTCGTATGCTACATTTTTAACTGGTTTCGAAATTTTTGAAAAAAATGACCAAAATACCCTTGTGTAGTTGAAATTTCTCTTTGACTGTTTTTGAACTGAAATTGGTTCATATCACTTTAAAACATGATTTTAGTAACTAATACTCGCAGGGGAAGCGAGAAAACTAATGTTAAGCCTTGCGAGGTATCGATTGGCATTCCGGGTAATGAATGTCTATCGGGACATCGCGACGATTATCACGGGCTCGATGGGAGTTTCGGGTCATAACAAGTTCTGCCATGGATCTTGTGAAAGCAAGCACTAAGTTATGTGATTATAAAAAGAAAGCTGTAAGCTGAGAGTGATATTAGTATTAATATTGAAAAGTACTTAAGGAGAATCTAGTTTCAAGTTTTACAATTTTAAGTGCAATTTATAAATTGGTTAAGGGAGAATGATGTTATGTTCATATGAAAGACTGGAACAAAGGATGATTGAAGTTGACCTTGATAATGAAGTCAGATAATGAAACTTTCCTAATATATTATGGAAATTAGAATTCGAAAATGCTTGAGGCATACATGATTCAAATGAGTTTGAGTTTTAAGTGACAAATCAATATCCGAATGCAAGAAGGATACAAGGTAATGTAGAGGCATGAAATATAATCGAGGAATAGGGATGACTCTTAGGAATTGTGGTATTGCATGAGATGCAATGATGAAGTTAAGAAAATTTTTGAAGTATCAATGGGATTATAAAGCATACACGCATAATAGATTATAATTCAATGGAGATAACATTGTGATGCAATGATATATAGTACAAGAAAACTTAAGCATATAATTGGAAATGATAAGAAGAGAGTATAAGTATGTAATGATGTGAAACTATGCACAGGCATGATGAGAATTTGTATGAATTACGAAAACTATTCTATTGAATCTTGGTTATGGATAGGAATGAACAAAAAGAAATTAGTCTGAAGGTATTTGTAAAGAGAGACCCATATATGTCAAGCCTGACTGTATAAAATACTTGCCATGTCATTCATGTGATTGACAATATGCTTGCATACTAGGAAAGCCCCGAAAACTTGTAAAAAGTCGATAGTGTACTTAATAGTACAACTAAGTTGAATTAAGCCTCGAACTAGATCAAATGAAGATTTTAAGGTGAAATTTAAAATTTTAAGTTTTCAGAATAACTTAAAATGGTGATTCAGAGTTTGAGAACCGATTTGGAGTCAAATTGGAATTTTCATGATCTGGGGGCAAAATGGTCATTTCGCCACCTGAGGTTGAGATGTGAGAGTTAGATGAAATTTTTGACTAAGATTGATCATTTGGGGTATAATTTGAGTTTGAGAAGTGAAGAATTTTAATTTCGGTGTTTTTCGAGGATAGGGGTAAAATGGTCATTTTGCCACCCCAAGGGCAAAATGGTAATTTTACACACCCAACACTTGTCATGCTGATAGAATTCATCCATTGACTTTTTATGTTATGGATAAGTGAGGTAATATATGTGATGGAGATAAAAAGTTTAAAATTTTAAAGTTTTAAAAATGGACCAATAATAAAATGACACTTGTCAAGCTTAGAATATTTTATTATTTCCTTTAAAAATTAGCCTATAAACGTCTCACTTCTCTCCAAATATTCGGCCAAGCAAGGAAAAGAGGGAAACAAAGAAAGAACAAGTGGAGAATTTCAAGAGAAAAAGCGTGGAAAATCAAGGAAAACAAGTGAAAAAGGTAAGATTTTTCAATTTAAACTTGAAATCTATTTTCCTTAAGCATTTCTCCTTATTTTCCATGGCTAAATTTCATGTTTTCATGGTGAATTCATGGCTAGCCGAATGGGTATGGAGAGAGAATGATGTTGGATTGATTTGATTTCAAGTTACGTTAGTGTTTTTAGTTAGTTTACCATGTCTAGAAGCAAAACAATAAGAAAAGAATTCATTTTCCCCATTGCCCATCAATGGCCGAACCTACCTTGTATTGAGTGAGGATGAATTTGATTTTTATTTTAAGAGAATTGGTTAGAAAATGATGAATTATGGTGTGGAAAAGTAGTAGGAAAAATTACGGTGTTAATGCACCATTATTGACCGAAAACTCTAAGAAGAAAAGTGAAGATGGTTTTGCCAAATTTTAGGTTATTTGACTTATGTTTGTTGAATTAAGGTATTGGAAAAGAAATGGAGCAATTTGGAGCTAAATTGGACGCATTGGCCAATTAATAGGGTGATAAGACGAATTAGGCCAATACCGAGTTTAGATGGTTACCCGTGCATTTTACATTCCATATCATGCATTAGTAGTCTAAATTACTTTAATTTCGATTTAGTACCAATGTAGTAAGTTTCTCGATTTTGTACTATGTTAAGGTGGTGAGTCCTCTGATAAAGGCGAGGAAATTGCATCCGAGGACCAGTAGTCAGAGTACTTCGAAAATCCGCACTCTAGACATTGTGACTAAACTTACTGTCATTTTAATTATCTAGGGTGGCTTTTAGATGATTTTATGAATTCTATGGAAAAATGGATTTAAAAAGGTAAATTTTCATGTTTTATGAATAAATGTGTTTCAATTAAATTAATTTATAAATTGTTTTGAAATTAATGATGGTTTTGAAAAATAAAGTACACGGAGACTGCTATTTGTTGCAATTTGATTGTTTAAATTGATTGGCTTATGATAAATCGGGCATGATTGGTTGGTTGGCAATTGTATTGAAATACGGATTGTTTGTTTGCCTTGAAAGGCTGTGTATTACAATAATTACCATATCATGTTATTGAATTTTATTGATTGGTGGGATAATTATTAGCTTACTGTAGTAGGCGGGTTCCGAGGACCAACCTATGAGAGGGGCATGGTAACCCTGTTTATATGTGCTCAGCTCGGTTGTAGAGGCGTGTAGGGCAGCTGTTGAGGTGATATTTGAGTTCACTTCGCGCCGAACCACCACGTGATGGTGAACTCAGCGAACGCCAAGGAATGACTGTGATGTCCAACGAAAAATGTGTTTTATGCGAAATGTGAATTTTTAACAACCTTGGCTATCTTGGTAGGATGCCTTGGCCAAGGTGTCCCCGAGGATAGATTTATGGCACAAGCCTAGTTTTTATGAGATTCATAAGCCTCGTTACGTATTTTGAATGAAATGTGTTCTAATGCTATGACCCAGTTTACGATGATTTATTTTATTATCTTCATGTACTCAACTTTAGATGTTTATGATGATGTCTGTTTACTCGCTAGGATTTTATAATCTCACCACCCTCCTTTCCACCCATTTCAAGCTCAGTATAGGTTGTAGATAGTTGATATCGTCGAAGGCTACAGTTGGCTTTTCTTCCTCAAAAATTGTAGGTTTGCAGCCTTCGTTCATTTTTGTCATTTGGGGGTCCACATGTTACTGTAAATTAAATTTCATGCTCTAGTTATCTGTACTACTGTATCTAGGAATTTATTTTGCTTTTACGTTGTAAAAAATATATATGCAGTGTTCTAAAAATATTATTTTATAAGAAAATAGAATATTTTGTTTATCATTTTTATTTTATTCTAACAGTCATAATTTCACTTTAAACGAATGTTTTAGACATCTAAATTTATTTTTGATTTTGAAATATGTGTTCTGCATTTATATACTACATTATTAGCTAGTATCGAAATTTTCAAGAAAAATGACCAAAATACCCCTGTGAGACGAAAATTATTTTTTTATTGTTTTAAGTTTTAAATAGTTTAAAATCTTTTAGAACATGATATTTGGCAACGATTACTCACAGGGGAAAATGAGGAACTAATATTAAAGCCTTGCGGGGTTTCGATTGGCATTTCGGGTAATGAGTGTCTATCGGGACACCACGGTGGTTGTCAAGGGCTCGAGTGGAGTACCGGGTCGTGACAATTCGATTAATATCAGAGCTTTTGGTTTTAAAGATCAGAGTTTTTAGTTTTAAAGTTGTTTTAGAATTTATAGTGTGAGTGTGGCCCCGGGTTAAGTTAGGTTAGGTTGAATAGAATGCATGCATCTGCATATAGAGCCTGAGGTTGCCTAAACTTGCTTGTTTCCCCTTATAGATTATCATGCCTCATCGACGCAAACACCCACCTCTCACTTGATCAACAGGGAGGGAAAGAGGTCGTTCCCAACGTCGTCAGCTAGATACAGTAGAGGAGGAATCAGTTGCGTCTACCATTCGGGCAGCACCTACTGCTAAGCAGGCCGAGACTCCTCCACATCTTCAACATCCTCTGCCACCTACGGGCATTCCTGCCATGCCTCCTGAGGTAGCACAGACATTGACAGTTTTCTTTATCGCAATGGCTGATCAAGCTCAGACTGGTCAAGCTCCATCTATAGTGCCTCTAACTACTCCTTCAGTTTCGCCAGTACAAGATGTATGTATTTCTAAGAAGCTGAAGGAGGCTAGACAACTGGGTTGCGTTTCTTTTACGGGTGAGTTGGACGTGACCGTAGCCAAAGATTGGATTAATCAAGTTTCAGAGACACTCTTAGATATGAGGTTGGATGATGACGACCTTCGAGGTTTAGCAGATTTGCTATGACTAGTTCTAGGAAAAGTTTCGAAGGTCTTGATAGATGTAAAAATTACAAAAAAAGTCATTTTGGCTTGTGTAAAGGGCCAGCAAGATGTTTTCAATGTAGACAGATAGATCACATTAGGAGTGACTGTTCATAGTTGGGACGAGGTATAGCAGCTGCACCATCTCCACCAGCTCGTACGAATATGCAGAGGAGAGATCTTTCTAGGTTACCACCGAGGCAAGGCATAGCTATACAGTCTGGTGTAGGGAGTAACACCCTGCCATATCCACCTTCGAGACCACAGACTCGTACTTCAACAAAAGTTTTCGCTGTGACGGAAGATGAGGCGCGAGTCCAACCTAGAGCAGTGACAGGTACTATGTCTTTATTTGATAAATATGCTTATGTTTTAATAGATTTTGGCTCAGATAGGTCATATGTGAGTATGACATTTGCATCAATTACTGATAGAAACCTATCACCATTAGAGGAAGAAATTGTAGTTCACACCCCTTTAGGAGAGAAGCTAGTTAGAAATAGTTGTTATAGAGATTGTGGGGTAATGGTTGGTGAGGAAAAATTTAGGGGTTACTTGATTCCTCTAGAGATCAAATGATTTCGATTTGATATTGGGTATGGATTGGCTAACTGCACATCGGGCGAATGTGGATTGTTTCTAAAAAGAACTTGTATTTCGAAATTCGGAAGGAGCAAAGATTGTATTTGCAGGGGAACGTCGAGTATTACCTTCTTGTGTAATCTCAGCCATCAAAGCTTTGAAAATGGTGCAGAAAGAGTATCCGACTTATTTGGCACACGTGATCGATACTTCAAAAGGGGAACCTAAATTAGAGGATGTCCCAATAATAAGTGAGTTTCCTAGCGTATTTCCTGATGAGTTACTAGGACTACCTCCTGATCGAAAGCTCGATTTCCCTATTGATCTACTCTTGGGTACTGCACTTATTTCCATTCCTCCGTATCGAATGGCTCCGATTGAGTTGAAAGAATTGAAAGTCTAGTTGTAAGATTTGGTGGATAAGGGTTTCATTCGCCTTAGCATTTCTCCTTGGGGAGCACCAGTTCTATTTGTAAAGAAGAAGGATGGCACTCTTCTGTTATGTATTGACTACCGTCAGTTGAATCGAGTGACCATCAAGAATTAATATCCTCTACCACGGATCGATGATCTTTTTGATCAATTACGAGGTGCTATAGTGTTTTCTAAGATTGATTTGAGGTCTGGGTATTATCAGTTGAAGATTAAAGAGCAGGATGTACTCAAGACTGCTTTTAGGACGCGTTATGGGCATTATGAGTTTTTGGTGATGCCGTTTGGTTTGACTAATGCCCCGATAGCTTTTATGGATCTTATGAATAGGGTGTTCCATCCATATTGGATAAGTTTGTGATAGTATTCATAGATGACATCCTGGTTTATTCGAAGAATGATGATGGGCATGCTGCCCATTTGCGCATTGTGTTGCAAACTTTGCGCGAGAGACAACTCTATGCCAAGTTCTCTAAATGTGAGTTCTGGTTGAAGGAAGTGGTTTTCTTGGGAAATGTAGTATCTGGGGTTGGAATTTATGTCGATCCCAAGAAGATTGAAGTAATCTTGCAATGGGAGCAATTGAAAACGGTAACAGAGATTAGTAGTTTTCTTAGCTTAGCCGGTTATTATCGGAGGTTTGTTCAAGGATTCTCATTGATAGTTGCTTCTTTGACTCGTTTGACTCGTAAAGGAGTTAAGTTTGAGTGGGATGATGTCTATGAGAGTCGATTTCAGGAGCTGAAGAACCGATTGACCTTCGTTCCCATTTTAACACTTCTTGCTAGTGGAAAAGAATTTGTGCTATATAGTGATGCCTCTAAGTTGGGATTAGGGTGCGTATTGATGCAAGATGAAAAAGTAATAGCATATGCTTCCCGACAGTTGAAGAACCCTGAGACAAATTACCCTACCCATGATTTGGAGTTAGCAGCAGTAGTCTTTGCATTGAAGATTTGGAGGCGTTACTTATATGGTGAGCGTTGTCAGATTTTTACTGACCATAAGAGTTTGAAATACTTGCTCACCTAGAAAGAGCTTAACTTGAGACAAAGACGATGGTTGGAGTTGATTAAGGATTACGATTTGGTGATTGATTATCATTTGGGGAAGGTAAATGTTGTAGCGGATGCTTTAAGTCGTAAATCCTTATCTTCATTAGCAGTACTTCAGAGTTCTTATTTTCCAATATTACTTGAGATGAAATCTCTAGGGATCCAGTTGAATAATTGTGAGGATGGAACCCTACTTGCTAGGTTTGTTATGAGACCTTCATTGTAGAATTAGATCAAAGAATTGCAAAAATTTGATGATTGGTTGAAGCAGGAAGTTCAAAAGCTGCAAGAAGGAAAAACTAGTGAGTTTAGAGTCAATGATGATGGTAATTTGATTTTTAGAGACCGAGTTTGTATCCCTAAGGATAAGTAGTTGAGACAAGCGATTTTAGAATAAGCTTTCGCCTATGCTTTACATCCCAGAAGCACCAAAATGTATCGGACTATCAAGGAAAGTTACTGTTGGTCGAGTATGAAACGAGACATAGTAGAGTTTGTAGCGAAATGTCTCACATGCCAATAGATCAAGGCAGAGCATCAGAAACCATCAGGTACCCTTCAGCCTTTACCTATTCTAGAATGGAAGTGGGAACATGTGACTATGGACTTTGTATTGGGTTTACTGCAGACATAGAGTGGGAAGGATGCTATTTGGTTGATTGTGGATAGATTGACTAAGTCCGCCCATTTCTTGGCTATCCATAGCACGTATTCTATTGAGAGACTGGCTAGACTTTATATAGATAAGGTTGTAAGCTTACATGGAGTTCCAGTTTCTATTGTGTTAGATCAAGACCCTCGGTTTACTTCTTGATTTTGGTCGAAATTCAAGGAAGCTCTCGAAACTAATTTGAGATTTAGCACTACCTTTCATCCGCAGACTGATGGTCAATCTGAAAGGACTATTCAGACTCTAAAAGATATGCTACGAGCTTGTGTCATTGACTTTATTGGGAGTTGGGACAATCACTTGCCATTGGTGGAGTTTGCGTATAATAACAGCTTTCATTCTAGTATTGGGATGGCACCATACGAGGCTCTGTATGGAAGGAAGTGTCGAACCCCACTCTGTTGGGATGAAGGGGATGAGAGGAAATTGTTTAATGTGGAATTGATTGATCTGACAAATGACAAGATCAAGGTTATCCGAGAGCGATTAAAGATAGCTCAAGATAGGTAGAAGAGTTATTTTGATAGACGGAGGAAAGATTTAGAATTTGAAGTTGACGATAAAGTTTTTCTTAAGGTTCTCCTTGAAAAGGTAATAATTTGAAAATTTTGAAGTATTAAATCTTATTTGATTATACTATTATGATAAATTGTGGTATTTTATTGGGTAATAAAAGGTGTGATTCGATTCGCGAAGTGGGGAAAGCTCAATTCGAGATATATTGGACCCTTTTGTATCATTAAAAGGATTGGGCCAGTGGCTTACAGACTTGAATTAGCCCCGGAGTTAGATCGGATTCATAATGTCTTCCACGTCTCGAAGTGCAACCTATACGCATTCTAGATCGAAAAGATCGAGTGTTGAGGAACAAGAGCATTTCAACAGTTAAAGTGCTGTGGAAGAATGCTCGAATGGAGGAGATGACGTGGGAAGTCGAGGGTCAGATGAGAAACCAATACCCACATCTTTTCTTCGAATCCGGTAAGTGAAATTTTGAGGTCAAAATTTTATTTTAAGGGGGGTAGTGCTATCAAGCCTAACTCTATAAAATACTTGCCATGTCAATCATGTGATTGACAATATGCTTGCATACTAGGAAAGACCCAAAAAATCGTAAAAAGTCGGTACTGTACTTAATAGTACAACTAAGTTGAATTAAGTCTCGAACTAGATCAAATGAAGATTTTAAGGTGAAATTTAAAATTTTAAATTTCTAGAATAACTTAAAATGGTGATTCGGAGTTCGAGGACCGATTTGGAGTCAAATTAGAATTTTCATGATCCGGGGGTAAAATGGTCATTTCGCATGACACATGGACCAATTAGAGAGATTGCTTAATGGCTAAGTATGACACATGGACCAACAGAATGATGACATGTGCCAAAATCTCATCCAGTCATTATTTTCCTTATAAATTAGCACAAAATCAGCCCATTTCTCTTCATTACGGCCAGCCATAGCTAGAACAAAGGGAAACAAAGAAAGAACAAACCCTAGGTGGAGAATTTCAAGAGAAAAAGTGTGGAAAATCAAGTAAAACAAGTGAAAAAGGTAGGATTTTTCAATTTAAACTTGAAATCTATTTTCCTTAAGCATTTCTCCTTATTTTCCATGGTTAAATTTCATGTTTTCATGGTGAATTTATGGCTAGCTGAATGGGTATGGAGAGAGAATAATGTTGGATTGATTTGATTTCAAGTTATGTTAGTGTTTTTAGTTAGTTTACCATGTCTAGAAGCAAAACAACAAGAAAAGAATTCATTTTCCCCATCACCCATCAATGGCCGAACCTACCTTGTATTGAGTGAGGATGAATTTGATTTGTATTTTAAGAGAATTGGTTAGAAAATGATGAATTATGGTATGAAAAAGTAGTAGGAAAAATTACGGTGTTAATACACCATTATTGACCTAAAATTCTAAGAAGAAAAGTGAAGATGGTTTTGCCAAATTTTAGGTTATTTGACTTGTGTTTGTTGAATTAAGGTATTGGAAAAGAAATGGAGCAATTTAGAGCTAAATTGGACGCATTGGCCAATTAATAAGGTGATAAGACGAATTAGGCCAATACCGAGTTTATATGGTTACCCGTGCATTTTTTATTCCATATCATGCATTAGTAGTCTAAATTAGTTTAATTTTGATTTAGTACCAATGTAATAAGTTTCTCGATTTTGTACTATGTTAAGGTGGTGAGTCCTCCGATAAAGGCAAGAAAATTGCATTCGAGGACCAGTAGTTAGAGTACTTCGAAAATCCGCACTCTAGACATTGTGAGTAAACTTACTGTCATTTTAATTATCTAAGGTGGCTTTTTGATGATTTCATGAATTCTATTGAAATATGGATTTAAAAAGGTAAATTTTCATGTTTTATGAGTAAATATGTTTCAATGAAATTAATTTATAAATTGTTTTGAAATTACTAATGATTTTGAAAAATAGAGTACACGGAGACTACTAATTGTTGCAATTTGATTGTTTAAATTGATTGGCTTATGATAAATCGGGCATGATTGGCTGGTTGGCAATTGTATTGAAATACGGATTGTTTGTTTACCTTGAAAGGCTGTGAATTACAATAATTGCCATATCATGTTCTTGAATTTTATTGATTGGTGGGATAATTATTAGCTTACTGCAATAGGCGGGTTCCAAGGACCAACGTATGAGAGGGGCATGGTAACCCCGTTTATATGTGCTCAGCTCGATTGTAGAGGCGCGTAGGGTAGCTCTTGAGGTGATATTTGAGTTCACTTCACGTCGAACCACCACGTGATGGTGAACTCAGCCAACGCCTAGGAACGGCTGTGATGCCCAACGAAAAATGTGTTTTATACGAAATGTGAATTTTTAATAGCCTTGGCGGTCTCGATAGGATGCCTCGGCCAAGGTGTCCCCGAGGATGGATTTATGGCACAAGCCTAGTTTTTATGAGATTCATAAACCTCATTACGTATTTTGAATGAAATGTGTTCTAATGCTGTGACCCAGTTTACGATGATTTGTTTTATCATCTCCATGTACTCAACTCTAGATGTTTATGATGATGTCTGTTTACTCACTGGGATTTTTTAATCTCACCACCCTCCTTTCCACCCATTTCAGGCTCAGTATAGGCTGTAGATAGCTGATATCGTCAAAGGCTACAGTTGGCTTTACTTCCTCAAAAACTGTAGGTTTGCAGCCTTCGTTCATTTTTGTCATTTAGGGATCCACATGTCACTGTAAATTAAATTTCATACTCTAGTTATCTGTACTACTGTATGTAGGAATTTATTTTGCTTTTACGTTGTAAAAATTATATATGCATTGTACTAAAAATATTATTTTATAAGAAAATAGAATATTTTGTTTAACATTTTTATTTTATTCTAACAGTCATAATTTCACTTAAAACGAATGTTTTAGACATCTAAATTTATTTTTGATTTTGAAATATGTGTTCTGCATTTATATACTACATTATTAGCTGGTATCGAAATTTTCAAAAAAAATGACCAAAATACCCTTATGAGAAAACAATTATTTTTTTATTGTTTTAAGTTGGAAATAGTTTAAAATATTTTAAAACGTGATATTTGGCAACGATTTCTCATAGGGGAAAATGAGGAACTGATATTAAAGCCTTGCGGGGTTCCGGTTAACATTCTGGGTAATGAGTGTCTATTTGGACACCGCGGTGGTTGTCATGGGCTCGAGGGTAGTACCGGGTCATGACAATATACATAATGAGGAATATGGACATTTGAATGTGCATGTATATGTATGTGTGGAGTTAATGATGTACCTAATTAAAATGAAGAATGGTTTTAGTGGTTTGAGATTTGAACTCAATATATTTGATGAGTTGTATAGATAATGTAATGATCAAGAATCTTATTAGAAGTCGATTTATGGGGACCTAAGGAATTTTGGGGAAATAGTTAAGGAAATGTAATCTATAGTGCGATTAAGCCATATGAGATGGATTAATAAGATTAAGAAGATTGAAATTTCCTAAATGTAAAGTAAACATGAAGTATATGGAAATAATTGAAGCCATTAATCTTCCCTAACGTTGAGGATATGTACAGGAATGAGTATGGCATGTTAATGATGCCGTAAACTACACAATAGTGTATGAGGATAGGATGAATGAATGAAAGTTGAGAAATTTGATATGGAATGAAGTAATAAAATAGTGATTGGTATACCTAAATAAGTATAAAATGCGATCGAAATTGGTATGATTGAGATGGAGTTATGGTTTAAGTTTAATGATAGTAATGAAGCATGCTTGGTGTCTCGATATCAGAGATCATAATTGTGAAGGTTACTGTTGATTTGATTTTAAAAAAATAATAATAGACATAAGCGAAGTACTCGAGTTGAATTGGAGGTAAATGAGGTGAACAAATTAAAATTCCTTATAAAGGGGAGGACATAAGAAGTTGAGGATTAGATGAGAAAACAATACCCCCGTCTTTTCTTTGAGTTCAGTAAATGAAATTTTGAGGTCAAAATTTTATTTTAAAGGGGGTAATACTGTTAAGCCTAACTCTACAATATGTTTATTATGCCATTCTTACATAAGAATGCATGTTTGCTTACTTGGATACCTCGAAAATCGTTAAAGGACAGTATTGTACCAAATGGTACAATTAAGTTGAATTAAGCCTCGAACTAGTCCAAATAGAGATTCTAAGATGAAATTGAGAATTTTAAAACCCTAGAATGACTTAAAATGGTGATTCGGAGTTCGAGTACCGATTTGTCAAATTGGAATTTTCATGACCCAAGGGCAAAATGGTCATTTTGCCACGTAATGTAAAACCTGACTCTATAAACACATGTCATGACATACATGCACTGAGTAGCATGTTATTATGCTAGCAAAGTCTTAAGAATAGACGAAACTCGGTATTATACCTAACGGTACACTTGAGTTGATTTAACCTCGAACTAGTTCAAATTGGAATCGTAGGATGAAATTTAATATTTTACAGTCCAGGAATGACTAAAAATTATTGTTCGGAGTTCAAGGTTCATTTGGGAAAAAATTGAAAATTTTGATGTTTAGGGGCAAAATCATCATTTTGCCACCTAAGATAATAATTTGATCATGAAGTGAAATTTTTGACCAAGATTAACTATTTGGAGTATAATTTAATGATAGGAAGTGAAAA
>NC_030850.1:19881839-19907437 GCF_000208745.1 Theobroma cacao
AAAAGTAGTAGGAAAAATCACGGTGTTAATGCACCATTATTGACTGAAAATTCTAAGAAGAAAAGTGAAGATGGTTTTGCCAAATTTTAGGTTATTTGACTTGTGTTTGGTGAATTAAGGTATTGGAAAAGAAATAGAGCAATTTGGAGTTAAATTGGACGTGTTGGCCAATTAATCGGGTGATAAGACGAATTAGGCCAATACCGGGTTTAAATGGTTACCCATGCATTTTGCATTCCATATCAAGCATTAGTAGTCTAAATTAGTTTAATTTCGATTTAGTACCAATGTAGTAAGTTTCTCGATTTTGTACTATGTTAAGGTGGTGAGTCCTCCGATAAAGGTAAACAAATTGCATCCGAGGACCAGTAGTCATAGTACTTCAAAAATCCACACTCTAGACATTGTGAGTAACCTTACTATCGTTTTAATTATCCAGAGTGGTTTTTATCCGATTTTGTGATTTTATGGAAAATGAGTTTAAATGGTAAATTTTTAGAATTTATAAACAAATGGTGTTTAAATAAAATGATTTCATAAATGGTCTTGAAATTGAAAGATGCTTTGAAAATAGAGTAATTGGAGACCATTTGATGTATTGTGAATTTATGGTTCTAATTGATTGGCTTATGACGATATTGGCATGAATGGCTGAATTGGTATTTGTGTTGAAATGTATAAACTGTTGTTTGCCTTGATAGGCTGGATAATGATAAAATTACCATGTCATGCCATTGAATTTTTATTGTATGGTGGGTTTAGCTTGCTGTAGTGGGCTGGTTCTGTGGACTAGCCTATTAGAGGGGCATGGAACCTGGTCATATTCTTACCTCGGTTGGAGAGGCGAGTAGGGTAACTTCCAAGGTATAACTTTTAGAGTTCACTTCACGTCAAACCACCATGTGAGGCGGAACTCAACCAACGCCAAGGAACAGTTGTGTTTTCAAAATAAAAACATGATTTATGCGTACATAACTTTTTACAGCCTTGGCGGACTCGGTTGGGATAACCCTCGATTAGGGCATCCCTGATAACTGGGTATAATAATGATTTTGGCATGAGCCAAAGTTTTAAGAAATTCATAAGCCATGTTGATTACTTGATTTATATGAATTGATTTTAGTTGGTTGTAACAAGTTGAAAGGTGATGAATTACAATATGTTAAGCTATTTTATTTGTCTCCATTTACTCGGCTTTAGATATTTTAGATGGTATTTGTTTACTCTCTGGGATTTAATAATCTCACCACCCTCATTTCCACCCATTTCAGGCTGAAGATAGTCTATAGATAGCTTATTTCATCGAGGACCACCATTGGATTTGCATCTTCAAAACTGTAGGTTCACAATTTTTCTTACTTTTGGTTGTTCGAGGGCCCACTTGTCATTGTAAATTAAATTAAATACTCTGGCTTACTGAATTATGATATATATGAATTTATTTTGCTTTTACGCTGTAAAAATTATTTATGCAGCATTCTAAAAATATTGTTTTATGAGAAAATTGAATATTTTATTCAATATTTTTATTTTATTCTAATAGTTATAATTTCATTTTAAACGAATGTTTTAGACATCCAAATTTATTTTTGATTATGAAATATGTGTTCTGCACCAGCATACTACATTTTTAGCAGATTTCGAGATTTTTAAGGAAAAATGACCGAATGCCCCTGTGAGAAAAAAATTGTTTTTCTATTGTTTTGAATTGGAAAATGTTTATAATCTCTCAAAACATAATTTTAGTGACTAATACTCACAAGGGAAGCGAGAAAAAAACTGATGTTAAGCCTTGCGAGGTTTCCATTGACATTCTGGGTAATGAATGTCTATAGGGATGTCGCGGCAGTTGTCACGGGCTCGATGGAAGTTCCGAGTCGTGACAAATGGAGAGATAGGTGAAAAGCAAACTTATGAAATTCTAAGCTACTTTGAAGTTTGTATCAGCATTAACTTATCCAAAGTGCATGATATTCAATGTAAGAGATTTCATACAGACAAGGAAAATTCATCCAAAACATGAGCTTGCATTGGAATTTTAATACCTCGTACCCCCGTATAATATTCAACGTAACCGTATCAGGAAGACGAAAGGCTAATTGACGTGAATTTAAGAGTCAAAGAGCAGTGATGGGTGAAAGAAATATTCTAGAGTAAAATAATCCGCACCCGAGGAAATAACAATTAAATAATAATATTTTATTAAGGATGAATTAGCGAGATGAAAAGTGATTTGGAAGTGAATCGGAACATAAAAAGCTATTTTGGGTACCAAGTAGACAAGTGGAAAATTTTAGAATAAACTAATATTTTTATTAATAAAATAATATTAAAATATTATATATTTTATTCGATATCGAAATTAGTCATGGAGGGGGAGTATAAGGTCAACCTAAGTGGGGGAAAAGAAGAATGAGGTGAATTTTAGAAAAAAATGACGTTAGTGGGACCCCCGTGTCTTTATTAAGTAAAGCTAGCGCAAGTAAGTATATATATGTAAATATTATGGTGATATCGCATTGAAGTGTAAACTTGATATTTTATTGGTACAAGTGTTAAGGAGGAAAAATAGAAAGAAATTGGAATTAAAAGATTGTGGGAGGACTTAATTAGAAAGGGTTAAAACCTTGGAAGGTAAAATAGTAATTTTACCATTAGCTTACTCTTATCTTCTTCTTCCATGGCCGGTTCTTATCTTCACCAAAAGGCATTTTCTTCTTCTTCTTCATACTTCAATGCCATTTTCTCTCTCCACCATGAAAAATCAATTTTCTTTCATTTTTTTCCTTGTTTTCTTTTCCTTTCCTTTCTTTTCTTACTTCTTCCTTCTCCTAACTTCTTAGCCACTAAAATCCACTATTTTTAACCCTAATTTTCAGCATAACCAAACCCTAGGAGAGAGAAAGAAAAATCTCTTTTTCTTTCCTTCATTTTTAAAGCCAAATGGTATGTATTTTCAACTCTTGAATTTTAGAATTTATGGGTTATATTTTCATATTTTATTTCCTAATTTCTTCAAATTCTTTTTCTTGGAAATATTATGTTTTTGTTGATCTTTATGCCTCCAAGCTCAACAAGGTAAAAAATCTTTAAATTGGAATAGTTGGTATAGTGGGTTGTGAATTAGACTAGAATTCTAGGTTAAATATTAGGCTAGAATGTAGTTTATCTAATGTGTGTTTATTAGAATTATTGAGTTCAAATTTATGATATATTTGAAGCTATTAGTGTTTATTGACAAATATAGGTTTTAATGGTACTTCAAGACTTAACTTGGAGTAAAGCCTTATTGGTGCTAATTTTGTAAGGTGGCATTACCCAAGTGAGTGAACTTGCATTAAAATGTTTTGGGATAAATGCATATGTGTTTGATTGAATCACTTGAAATATTTTATTAGTCTTTTTTTTAAAATGTGCATGGGAACAAGCCCTTGATGAAATGCTTTTATGCTGTGAAATGCGTAATATAATGAAACCATGTGTTCCTATATTTTGTGGATATGTATGTTATGCCTTGAATGATAATGTTGTATGATAACTATAACCGTACATGTACAGTGTGGGAGTGCACGTGATGATGCCGATGGTGTGCGGTGTGGGAGTGCACATGCCGGTGATGATGTGGTGTTGGAGTGTACATGATATTTGCCATGTGTGGTGTAGGAGTGCACATGAGGATATCAGCTATGTGCGGTGTGGGAGAGCACATAAGCTGAGTTAAGGATGGTGATTCTATACGTTGAGCCATGTTGACTAGTGTGGGAATGATCTTGATATATTTGATGAATGTTTGAAAAATATATATATATATATATACAAAATGCATACATGAATTCTTACACCCCTTTGTGCCTACCATGTAGAGCAGGGATGTTTGGAAAATGAAATGTGATTGCATTGATTATTGAAAGTTGAATTTCCTAAATGTTTTAAAAGGAGTTAAACATCAACATGGTATCGAGTTGTTTATGATATACAAATTGCATGGTTTTAAAACGAGTGCATCATGTTTTCGAAAACGTTCTGTATTGTTTGCTTGTTCCCTTCCTATGTTCACTCACTGGATTTATACTCATTCTTTTCAACTTCATGTTTTAGTTTTCAAGTTCGAAGGTAGTTGGACCCTAGGTAGAGGTGCTTCCTCCTGTTCATTGTACGATAGGTTTACCAGGACACTCCATGATAGTACCCAGGCCAAAGTCACTCCGTTGATTGTCAAGGTCTTTTGTATGTGTATATGGTTATTTAAATGTAATTCGTGAGATTTGTTGTAAACATTGTATGTTTGGTTTGCATGATAATGTCTCCACAAGTTGGCAAATGGTAATATTATTTTGTGATGGTATATGTTCGTTTACCATGATTTATTCTTGAGAAAAAATTATTTTTGAAAACTATGAATTAAGAACTTTAGAGGTAAATGAGGGACAAAGGGTCTAATGAACAAGTTTTCATAAAAAGGCTTGCTTGGGCCTAGTGGGCCATGCCTATTGGGTCCATGCGTTGGTCATGGCTCAGGATTTGGGCTGTGACAGGAATGAAATGTAAACTTAAACAATATTTATGTTTTGCTTTAAGTTAAGAAAACAAGACAAGTTATGAGGAAATGAAAAGTGATCAAAGAATTGGTGCAATCTCCTAGTTTAAAGTTTTCAACTATACTATCTCATTTTTATTTTTCATTTTGCTCAAGGACTAGAAAAATATTAAGTTTTGGGGTGTGATAACTCTATTATATATAGTTATTTAGCCATATTGTGGATGTTAAAATAGCTAAGTCCTTGTGTTTTAGGTCAATTTTACATAGTTTTTATGTTTTTAGTTGATTAGTTTAAAGCATGTTAACTTATTTCAATTCAAGTAATTCTAGTTCATTTTCATATTGAAAGTCTTAATTTAAGCTAATATTGATTTAGTCATTGCCTTTATAGGTTTTCAAATGCATAAAGTTAAATGGTGATGTATTATGCAATTGAGACATGCATAAAGCATGTTAACTATGCAATGTAGCTTTTCCATTTAAAAGCTAAGAGGCAGACCTACAACGTTCATGTTTACCATTTTTCCTAGAGCAACCTCGATGTAGGAGAAAATCACGTTGCGAAATGAGGTACTATAGTAGTTTCTACTCCAAGCTAGCACAAGGAAGCAACGCTGCGACCTCAAAAGAGTCAATGTCGTAGTGCCCAAAGGAGCAACAATGCTCCTATAAAAATTCCTTTGCACTCAGCATTGCGACAGCCATGGAGGAAGGCCACAATGTTGGTTGATAGTTAGTGAAAAAAAAAAGTGTAGAGCACCACGATGCTCTAATGTGTTTTATTGAAACACAGCCATTTGGGATTTTATTTTTTTAGGGCTTTTTGTTGGCTATAAATATGTGATTTTTAGTAGTTGAAAAGAGAGGTCTCCTAGGGAAACAAATGGTAGTTTAGAGAGAAAGAAAAATGTTCTACGAAGGAGGAAACTAAAAGAAGACAAAGATGATTGAAGATTGAGAATAAATAGTAGCCTTGTTCTTCATTCTACTTTTTTTGTTTCTCAATTATTGTTTTGTTGTTGAAATGATTTATTCTCTTGAAATTGTGATGTTTGCTGAAGAAATGATGAACTAAATCCTTTTTCTAGGATTGCGGTTTATTTCAAAATGTAGTTTCAATAAATGATTTTTCTTGGCTTTGTATCTGATGGGTATTGCATTGTTTATTCAAATCTATGTTTAATGCTTTTCACTACTTGATCACCAGTTGAAATGATTAGTGTGATACCCCATACCCTTGTATAGAAGTCAATAAGCCTTTATCTATAAGACCAAGGGTCAATTGACATGGATATAAGTGTCAAAGAGCGATGACAGGTGAAAGGAATATTCTAGAGTAAAATATTTCGCATGTGAGAAAATAATAATTAAATAATAATATTTTTATTGAGGATGAATTAGATAGATAAAAAGTGATTTGGAAGTGAATCAGGGCATAATAAGTTATTTTGGGTTCCAAGGAGATAAGTGGAAAATCTTGGAATAAAATAATATTTTATTAATAAAATAGTATTAAAATATTAATATTTTATTTAATATCGAAATTAGTCATGAAGGAGGAGTATATGGTTAATCTAAGTGGGGGAGAAGAAATAAGGAAGAATTTCGAAGAAAAACGACGATAGTTGTGCTTGCTTGTCTTATTTAGATAGAGCTAGAGCAGGTAAGTAAATATTTAAATATCATGGTGATACCACGTTGAAATGCAAACTTTATATATTGTTTGCACACATTTAAAGAAAGAAAAATAGAAGGAAATTGGAATTAAAAGATTGTTGGGAGGACTAAATTAAATAATGGAGAAACTTAGAGAGCAAAACGATCATTTTTCCATGAGCTTGGTCAAAGCTTTCAAAGGCATTATCCAAAGGAAGCTTTGACTCTTTTCTTCCTTATCCATGGCGGATCCTTATCTTCTCCATAAGGTATTATCTTCTTCTCCTCCAACCCAACACCATTTTTTCCTTTGCAACAAAAACCAATCTATTTTCTTTTTCTTTCTTTCTTTTCCCTTTTCTTTCTTTTTTTGATTCTTGATTCTTCTATCTTCTCCTTGTTCATCAATCCACCATTCTCCACCCCATTTTCATGACGAACAAGCTTTGGGAGAGAGAAAAGAAAATTTTCTTTTTTTCTTTTCTTTATTTTTCCGTTATAGACCACTTTCATCACTACCTAAGCTTTTTAGCTTCGGATCTGCATTTTAAAGCCAAAAGGTATATATTTTCAATTCTTGGATTTTGAAATTTATGGGTTTATATATATTTTTAGATTTTATTTCTTAAATTTTTTTAAATTTCTTTTCTTGGATATATTAGATTTCTATTGATCTGTAAACCTCCAAGCTTATCTAGGTAAAGAAACTTTAAATTGGAATAGTTGGTCTAATGGGTTTGTGAATTAGAGTAGAATTTTAAGTTAAATGTTAGGTTAGAGTGTAAATTGCTTACTGTAAATTTATTACAATTATTAGATTCAATTTATGACATAATTGAGGTTGTTATGGTGCTAATGGTACTTTAGGGCTTACTTGGATTAGGACCTTGTTGGTGCTAGTTTTGTAAGGTGAGTGAACTTGCATTTAAAAGGTATTGAACCAATGCATATGTGTTGAATGAAATGTTAGAATATCCTTGGTTGACTCTTTTCAAATTTATGGACGGGAACAAGCTTTTCACAACTGATACTTCTACGTTTTTAAACGTATAATGTGATGAATTACGTGTTTGAAATATTATGTTGAATTGCCAATTGATTTATGGCATGTGATGTATTATTATGCAAAGATTCTTGTTACATGTTGTTATGTGTGCCATGCATTGAAATGTAATGTTGAATGATAATAATAACCATGTGTGTGTGGTGTGGGAGTGCACATGATGGTGCTAGTAGTGTGCTGTGTGGGAGAGCACATGTTGATGATATATGCCATGTGCGGTGTGGGAGTGCACATGAGGATATTAGCTATGTGCGGTGTGGGAGTGCACATGGGGATATTAGTTATGTGAGGCGTGGAAGTGCACATGAGCTGAGTTGAGGTTGGTAGGTGTATGTGCGGAGCTGTGGTGACTAGTGTGGGGATGACCTTGGTGTATGTTTGAACTATCTATATATTTATATATACATATTGTATACGTGAATTTTTACACGCATGTGCACCTGTCTTGTAGAGTAGAGATTTTTGGAAAATGTAATGTGATTGAATTGTATATTGAAAGTTGATATTCTTAAATGTTTTCAAGATGAGTTGAAAAACAGCATGGCATCGAGTTTTGTTTATGATATACAAATTGCATGGTTTCAATACAAGTGCATCGTGTTTTCTAAAAAAAAAAAATCTTCCATATCATTTGCTTGTTCCCTTCTTATTTTCACTCACTGAGTTTATATTCATTCTTTGCAACTTCATGTTTTAGTTTTCAGGATCCTAGGTCTAGGTGCTCCCTCCTATTCATTTTTTAGTAAGTTCACTATGACTCTCAATGATAGCGCCCACGCCCAGAGTCACTCCGTTGGTTTTCAAGGGTTTGTTGTATGTTTATATGTGATGGTTTAATGTAAATTGTGAGATTTGTTGTGAACTTTGTATGTACTTGGTTTTCACGATTTAAATTTTAAAAAGATTGTTATAAGAAATTACGAGTTTTAGATCCTAAAGAAAAAGAATTGGTAGTTGGACTACTGACGGGTTTACATAAAGAGGCTTGCTTGGGCTTGGTGGGCTATGCCTATTGGGCCCATGTACCGGTCATGGCCTAGGTTTTGGGCTGTGACAAAGTTGGTATCAGAGCTTAGGTTTAGTCGAGTCCTAGGAATTCTCCTGTCAGTCAGCGAAGTTGTTAGAGTCAATGTAAAGTCTTGTTTTTGGTTTGTGACTGTAGCACAAGTCATAGACAAGAGGCCATATAAACTCCTATTCCTAGTAACCTACCTTTTTGCTAACATTGTATAAAGGTCATAAGTAGTGCCATCATCCGAGTTGAGATACCACACGAGACACGAGCTGTTGTTGGAAAGATTTTAGGCAAATGCTCCTAATAAAAGGTTAATGTAATGATATATCCCTCCGACTAAGGATGGAGGAAAGTAGAGCTGGACTGATAGGTTCACAATAACTTATTCATTTGGTGGAGTTATAATTTGAGCCCATGATTGTCAATGGGAAGAAAATTAGATGACTATGGATGGTATTTGAGGTCAATATAAAGGAGAACATACGATAATGGTAATAAGGGGCGCACTTTGGCTGGAATGAAAGTGATTGTTATGATTTACTTGACTTTTATAAATCTAAGCATTGAGGGAGCCATAAACCAATACTTATGTGCACGGAGGTAAGTTCACTATGTTAATTGAGTTTGCTATGCCCATATATAAATGGTGCTGGGCTTCCGAAATATTATATGCGAATATGTGTTGAACATGTGCATAGCAGCTTAAATGGAGTTGGTTTTAATTTCAATTAAGTGACTGTGAAATCCCAAGGTTTGATTTGAACTATTATGGTTTATAGTTATAAGTACACGGATTAGTTCAAGGGTGAAAATCAGTGATTATTATAATTGATGTGTGGCCAAGAAGTAAAAGGCTAGTAAACAAATCTACTTTAAGGATGAGCTTGAATTTTGCTATGCTTAGTGTGAAGCCAAAGGATTAAAGGACTAGTGGTGGATTGGTAGTTTGAAGTTAAATGACTTAGGAATATTGATTCTAGTCTAAATGCCCTATGGAGTTCTAAATTTAAGCTTGATATACAAATTGCTTTAAAGGACCAAATTAAGAGTTTAATTGGATTAGTATGCAAACTATGATGTAAATAATAGGTCTTGAATTTGATTTTCCCAAAGGTAAGGGATTTAGAAAATGTTGATTTTTTGGATAAGCTTTGAGAAGCAGCTTCTGCATCCTAAGTTTAAGAAATTTTGGTTTTATGATCGCAAAGGCGAGATACAGTAATTAAGTGAATTGTCCACTTTACCAATGTCATTGGTTAAAGATTGATGAGTAAAGTAAGATCGCAACGCGAGGTAATGTACACTTTGATACTTATGTACTTAAGAGTTATTTGGAGACAATTGCTTAACCAAGTTTGCATTAAATGCTATGGTAAAGGTATATGATTGTTGTAGTAAAATATGCCCAAAGGACGAACTTGGCAAACCACAAAAGGTGAAATGTGGAATGTTATGTCGGAATTAACGTTTTGTATGTGCACCTATGACAAAAAAGGCAAGTTAGCAATTTGTGATTTTCATGATCATGAAAGATATGAAGGTTATCAATATGTAGGCATACACTTGGAGTTGTAACTTATGTGTTTGGAGAATCTAAGATATGGTTAATTTCATGTGATTTGAATTGGTTATGTGGTACTTAATTTAACAATTTGGCTGAGTGTTTGAAACTTGTTATGCATGGTTGGATGAGATTATCATTGGTAAACGTTTGTGAATCTCTTAACTATTTCTTGTGGAGTATGAAAGTTGATGGAATAGAGGCACATAGTGCCATGATATTGCGTGATGATAATTGACATGATATACATCATTGGTAGTGATTGTGAAAATAAGGGAAGAATAAATTCTTAAATCAATAATAAGGTAAGCATAAGGAGAATGATTAAAATAGGCAAATTTCATGACAATTTTAAGTTGAAGTGATTGAACTATGTGAGTTGCAAGACAAGGAAAACAATCAGTTGCGAATATTAAGGAATTGTGAGATACTAGAAATGGTGAGTAATTATGTGTGGTAGTATTTAATTGAGAATTCATCATACAATATGGGAAAGATGTTGTTCAATGAGACTATGTGATTGATAACAAGTGTTAAGAGATAACAAAAGTTTAAAGATGTTGGCTGGGCCCAGTGTATGTGATAAATAAAAGAATATAAACAATTAAAGAAATTGTGGTATAGGCTTAGAGGAAAGCCATGTGGTTGAGAATGATTAGTGTAGTAATCTTAAAGGTAGAAGAATTGTTTGATAAAGTAAATTCCAGCAGCTGCAACACCTCAGCGCTGACTGCCCAATGCTACTGTGCTAAGAACCCTTCATGGCTAAAAAGCACGAGCACATTGTGAGTGGCATGAAGATGAAACTCACAAGCTGAAGTATGGTCAATGTTCTTGATGTTGAGTTTTGTTATTTGGAGTTTTAAGTGCATTGGAAAGGTGTTTATATGAGTGAATTAGAAGGTTTCTTTATTGCCTTATATATTGGCATGTAAGTAAAAGAGAAGTTAGAAAGTTCTCGAGACGTCTACATTGAGATAAATTACCATGTGAAGTATTAAGATGAACAATATGTTGACTATAGTCAAATCTTAAGAAGTAAAGGAGACAAGAGATTAAGTCTTGTTAAAAAAAAAAAGAGTGAAACGTTAGATGAACGTATGAGACATTGATGAGGGATGTCAATACCAAGTGATGAAATTGTGAATGAAGGATTACAAGTGTGGCATAGAAAATGAATTAATATAAAGTATTACTATGCGGATTTACAAATCTTGTCTTGACTTAGTTGAAGGAAAAGGGTTAGTAACAACACAAGGCCAATTATATGGCATACTAGAAACCCTTGAAGATAAATTGAAGTATGAATCGTTGAGCATGCATTTAAATATCTTAAGGAATAAGTGCACTCCTTTATGGAATGATATGTTTGAAATGTTAAAGAGCAAATAAGTGATTAAGTGTTTCAGGAATGCATGAATATCCTTGAGAAGGAATTACCAATCATATGTGGCTAGTATAGTATATGGAATTTTGAAACTTGCCGAGGAGCCTAATGACTAAACCACTGGTTAAGTGATCATATGTAGTGAGACATAAGTTTAAGTTAGGTATCCCCAAGGAAATACTCGCGAGGAGTTCTACTATGGATCTTGTGAAAACAAGCATTAAGTTATGTAGTTACAAAAGGAAGTTGTAAGCTGAAACTGATACTCGCATTGACATTGATATATGCCATGTGAGGTGTGGGAGTGCACATGATGATGATATATGCCATGTGCAGTGTGGGAGTGCACATGAGCTGAGTTGAGATTGACGGGTGTATGTACGAATCCGTGGTGACTAGTGTGGGGATGACCTTGGTGTATGTTTGAATTATCTATATATTTATATATACATAATGTATACGTGAATTTTTACACGCATGTGCACCTGTCTTGTAGAGTAGAGATTTTTGGTAAATGTAATGTGATTGAATTGTATATTGAAAGTTGATATTCTTAAATGTTTTCAAGATGAGTTGAAAAACAGCATGGCAACGAGTTTTGTTTATGATATACAAATTGCATGGTTTCAATACAAGTGCATCGTGTTTTCTAAAAAAAAAAATTCTTTCATATTATTTGCTTGTTCCCTTCCTATGTTCACTCACTAAGTTTGTACTCATTCTTTTCAACTTCATGTTTTAGTTTTCAAGATCGAAGGTAGTTGGATCCTAGGTCGAGGTGCTCCCTCATATTCATCTTTCGGTAGGTTCACTACGACTCTCAATGATAGCACCATGGGGTCTAACAGAACTGTCTTCTGCCATCTTACATTGGAATAGTTCTTTAGAGATCTCATATCTCTTAGTGCGCCCTTCCTTACCGAACAGTTCTCTAAGGTGAAGAATCATGGATTGGACATCCATATGTTCATGTTGCTTTTGGAGCTCAGAAGTCATGCTGGCTAGCATCACGCATGCTGCCTGATCATCGTCATCCTTATGCTGTTGATTTGCTTCCTTTTCCTCAACACTAGCATCAGAAACAGGGATTGGTGGAATATGAGTGTCAAGGACATAGGATTTCTTCTCTTGTTTCAAGATGATCTTGAGGTTCTGAAATCAATCAAGAAAGTTTGGGCCAGTGAGTTTATTTGCATCCAAGATGCTCCGCAGTGACAAATTATTAGCCATGTATATAAATTATACCTAAATAAATAAAATAAAGCAATAAGTAAACATCATGCATAAACGAAGTGTCTCAATATAAGGGATCATGATTGTGAAATGTACTGCTGATTTGATTCTAAAGGATAATAATAGACACAAGTGAAGAACTCAAGTTGAACTGGAGGTGAACGAGGTGAATACATCGAAATTCCTTATAAAAGGAGAAATGGAATAAGATTATAGAGTGAGATTGATAACTCGACACCGACGTGAATTCGAGGATGAATTCTATTTAAGTGGGGGAGGGTGTAATACCCCATACTTTGATATGGTGACTAATAAAGCTTATCGGATGCCAATTGAGGTTAATTATAATGTTTAAAACTGATGAAAGATGAAAGGAATAGTTTGGGACAAAATATTCCGTATGTGAGGAAATAATAATAAAATAATAATATTTTTATCAAGGAAGAATTTGCGAGATAATAAGTGATTCGGAAGTGAATTGAGGCATAATAAGGTATTTTGGGTACCAAGGAGACAAGATGAAATTTTTGAAATAAAATAATATTAAAATATTAATATTTTATTCAGTGTCGAAATTTTTCATGAAGGAGGAGTATTTGGTCAATCTAAGTGGGGGAGAAGAAGAACGAGAAAATTTCAGAGAAAAATGATGTTAATAGGGCCCGTGTGTCTTTATTAAATAAAGATAGCGCGGGTAAATAAATATTTTAAATATTATGGAGACACCGCGTTGGAGTACAAACTTTATACTTCGTTTGTGCATGTGTCAAAGAAGGTAATAGAAGGAAATTGGAGTTAAATGAGTGTTGGGAGGACTAAATTAAAAAGGGAAGAAACTTGGAGGGCAAAACAGTAATTTTGCATAAAGTTTGGTCAAAGCTTCCAAAGGAAGCTTTGAGTCTCATCTTTATCAGCCAAACCATCCTTATCCTCCCAACAAGATATTTTCTACTTCAGTCTTGAAGCTTGCAACACCATATTCTCATTCTTCCCCATGGAAATTAATTTTCTTCCATTTTCTTTCCTTATTTTCTTTTCATTTCCTTTCTCTTCTTACTTCTTCCTTCTCCCAACTCCTTGTGCACCAAAGTTATAACTTCTAACCCCAATTTCCAACACATCTAAACCCTAAGAGAAGAAAAAGGAAAAAGAGAGAAAGGAAGACAAAAAGCTTGGTTTTGTAATTCAAGAAACATAAGGTCAGGATTTTGTGTTTTTAAGCTCATGGTTGGTTAAATCCTTGGAAAAATAATGAGTGAATCATTTTATGGCACCTATGGTGGCCATAGGTGTGAAGGAACTATGAATTTTGTTGGGTGAAATCCAAGCTAGAACCAAGTGGTAAGCTTCATGCTATAATTTGAATCTTACGATTGGTTTACTATGGTGAAAATGATTGTGTGTAATATGTAGTATTATTGTGGTGTCATGGGTATGGTTGGAAGGCAATTAGATTAATTGGAAGTTTGGAAAAGAAATGAAATGTGTGGATATATGTGTTGTTAGGAAAAGCTTAAAAAGATTATGGATGTTGGTGCGTAGGAATGGATATTGATGTTATGCTTGGTGGCAACATGTAAATGAAAGTAGTGTTACATGTAAACTTAGAAAGCGTTTGATGGAAGTAAATTTGTAGTTGCTGCCATATGTTAGGTAATTGTTCTGGAAATGATGGTTAAACTTGATAAATATCCTTAGACAAGATTAATATATGTGTTAGAGTTATAAATAAGCTACCGGCATCTATAATCTAATGAATTACGCAAGTAAAGGATAAAGGCAACTTTGGTAAAAATGTGTCAAGATATAAGTTAGTTGAATAAGGATTCGTGATTGAAGGAAAAGAAAAGTAGGAATGATGTACACTAAAGGTATTGCATTTGAATTGTTGCTAGGAAATATAAAGGTAATGTTAGAGTACGGAGGTGGTGTGCCGAAGGAAATAACAAATGACTGGCAAGTAGGAATAGCTAGATATGCCTCCTAACAAATAGTGATGTAATATTCCGTTATCGTAAGGTGAGTGAACTTGCATTTAAAATGTTTTGGAAAATGCATTGGTATTTGGATGAAGTATGTGAATGATTTTTATTTGATTTTTCCTTAAAGATTATGCATGGGAACAAGCCTTTATTAAAAAGTTTCATGTTGTGAGTGCGCAATATGATGAATCCTTGTGCCCGTATATGATGTTGATATATATATATATATATGTTGTGTATTGATAGTTAATATTATGTAATAAATAGAACCGTGCATGTGCACAATGTGGGGGGATGCACATGATGATATTGCTTGTGCACGATGTGGGGGGATGCACACGATGGTATTAGCTGTGCACGATGTGGGGGGATGCACACGATCACTCCGACTATGAGCACGATTTGGGGGGATGCACATGAGCTAGGTGAGATGGTGGTGTATGTGCTTATATATATATATTTACTATATAGAGATATTTGGATTTAATATGTGATTGCATTGACTGCTGAAAACTTGAGTATTGTCAATGTGTTCAATTTAATGTGCAATGTGGCATGAGTGGATTTTCCCGGTGGTAGTGAAAGCTCCTTGGAATTTATCTGGCTAGAATTTCGTTGCAACAAGAATGCCTTTTCGCTGCCGTAAGAGTCAATCTATTATGCTTGACTTGCTTGAATTCTACTAAAGTTTTCACTTCTCAACTTCTTTGTTGTTCATGAGTCTTTCGTCATCAAGTGACTAAACAACCAAGGGTTTGAATGAGGGTTTTTTTTTTTACCAAGAATTAAACTAAATTGCATTGTTTTTGAACTTAAGTGCATCATGATTTCTAAACTTTCCTTAACGTTGCTTATTCCCTTCTTATGTTCACTCATTGCGTTTGTACTCACATTTTTAAACTTCATGTTTTAGGTTTCCTGAGTTAAAGGTGATTGGATCCTAGGATGAGGTGCTCCTCCCTATCCGTTGCTCGGTAGGTTTACCATGACATTAAATGTTAGCAATCGTGCCTAGAGTCACTCCGCTGACGGTCAAGTTCTAATTACGTGTAGATGAATACTTGTTGTGAAATGCTGAGATTCATTTGTCAAACTATATATGTGTTTTATGGTTGATGATGCCATTCTGAATGCATACTTGGGTTTTATGAATTGTTTTCAAAGGAACTATATTTGAACGCTACAAATTTTGAATTTTAAAGGAGTATGGATTAATGTATAAGATTATATAAATAGGCTTGCTTGGGCTTAGTGGGTTGAGCCCATTGGGCCCTTGCGTCTGTCATGGCCCAAAAGTTGGGCTGTGACAAAGGTGGTATTAGAGCTCTAAGTTTAGTTAAGTCCTAGGGATTCCTGTGTGGTCTGCAGAGTTGTTAGAGTCCGTGTAGAGTCTTGTCCTTGGATTGTGAGTGCACAACACAAGTCAAGGACGGGAGGCTACATGGGCCTCTACTTCATTAGAAACCTACCTGATCTTATGATGTATAAATGGATAAGTAATTAATGCTTGGTTGCGTAAAGATTTAAAGGTGCGCCTGTTGTACACACCATGTCTAGAAGAGACGGTGGTCCCGACGTCCCTCACAGTACTAGCAAGGGATCGCTAGATTCCACTGCTCGGAGTCGATATGTGCCCGAGGGTTGAAGCGTAACAAGTAACCCAACTCGATTTTCAAGTGGATCGATTCCCTAGAGAGGTAAAATACTATTTAAGAGTTGGAGGAGCTTCGCAAGAATGGTGTGTAATGAAATAGATCCGAGGAAAAAAAACACGAACAAGATGGAAAAAAAAAAAGACTGTCAGTAATTATCGTCCTAGGAAAGTATCTATATCTGTTGTCCGAGACTTTTCTCCAAGTTGTGGCAGAGGTGCTGTATCTGTGAGTAGCGAGGAATGCATGAGAATACAACAAGCTTGGATTAAGGATAAAATGAGAAAAATCTTAGAAGGAAGAGGAGGACCCAAAAGAGGATCCATCGATGTGCTTGGACCAAGGCGAAGAGGATCCTAAAGACACTTAATATTTTCATTGAAGTTCGTATCACTTTAAGTCTAAGCAAATGCGGTGTAAAGGAAATAGTAGCAGCTATCTGTACAAAGGAGTTAAGAGTTGGCTTTTATTTTGTATGACTCGAATGGATTGTAAAGTAGCTGTTTAAATGACTGGATGTGTATGGGAATCTTTTGGTATGACAGAGGTAGACTAGCAATATAATTATTAAGGAATAGATATTCACCTTAGTGGCATGGTTGGTCGCCTTAGATAATTATTAAGGATTGACATAAAAGGTCATTAACGGTACAAACAACTACAAGACTTGACAAATGATTACCAATTAATCATGGAAAGGTGGAAATTGAAATCCCAGTTGCAATTACAATTCGGAAGAATATGGGAGAAATCAATGAGGCTATAGGTGACACTTAGAATGGATGATGTGATTAAGTCGAGGATTGTAATATAAGCATGGAGGGGATTACAAAATGATGCCATGACATTATGAGGTAATAATTGGGCACAAATATAGCCCAATGGAGTTAAATTATGGAACTTGGGAAAGACGAATTCTTGATTTAATAAGGATTATGAGAATAAAGCAAGGAGGAAGATGAATTATTTTCATGGTCATTTGTACTGAAAGTCAACAAAACTATTTAAGTTGCATGACAAGAAAGACAATTAATTGTGAATGTTAAGGAATTATGGAATGTCATAAATGGTGAATAATTTTGTGTGTGGTATTATATATTGAGAATTTGATGTACAATATGGCAAGATTATCTTAAGGTGGGACTTATTGGTTGAAGATAAATGTTAAAGGATAAAGTGAGTTTGAAAATATTGACTTGGCTTAGTGCATATGATAAACAAAAGAGAAGATATGCATGGTCATGAAAATTGTGGGATAGGCCTAGAGGAAAGCCAAATGGTGGAGCGTGATCCTTGTAGTAACTTTAAATGTCACGACCCGAAACTCTCATCGAGCCCGTGACAACCGCCGCGACGTTTCGATAGACATTCATTACCCGGAATGTCAATCGAAACCTCGCAAGGCTTAACATCAGTTTTTCTCGCTTCCCTTGTGAGTATTAGTCAATAAAATTATGTTTTGAGATATTATAAACTATTTCCAAATCAAAACAATAGAAAAATAATTTTTTTCTCACAGGGACATTTTGGTCATTTTTCCTCAAAAATCTCGAAATCCATTAAAAATGTAGTATGCGAGTACAAAACACATAATTCATAGTCAAAAATAAATTTGGATGTCTAAAACATTGGTTTAAAATGAAATTATGATTATTTAGATATAATAAAAAATAAAAGAAATATTCAATAAAATATTTTATTTTCTTATAAAATAATATTTTTAGAGTTACCGGTAAATAATTTTTGTAGCATAAAAGCTAAATAAATTCATACATACTGTAATACAGATAACCAAAGTATAAAATTTAATTTACAATGACACGTGGGCCCATGAACGACCAAAAGTATTAAAAGTAGTAAACCTATAGTTTTTTAGGATGCAAATCCAATGGTGGTCCTCGATGAAATCAGCTATATATAGACTATCCTAAGCTTGAAATTGGTGAAAAGGAGGGTGGTGAGATTATAAAATCCTAGTGAGTAAACAAATACCATTTAGAGTATCTAAAGCCAAGTAAATAGAGATAGATAAAATAATTTAACATACTGTAATTCATCACCTTTCAACTCATTTCAATCAAATAAAATCAATTCATATAAATCGAGTAATCAACATGGCTTATGAATTTCTTAAAACTTTGGCTCGTGCCAAAATCATTTTTATACCCAGTTATCAGGGATGCCCTGATCGAGGGCTATCCCAACCGAGTCCGCCAAGGCTGTAAAAAGTTATGTATGCATAAATCATGTTTTTATTTTGAAAACATAGCTGTTCCTTGGCGTTGGCTGAGTTCCCCCTCACGTGGTGGTTTGACGTGTAGTGAACTCTAAAAGTTATACCTCGGGAGTTACCCTACTCGCCTCTCTAACCGAGGTAAGAATATGACCAGGTTCTGTGCCCCTCTAATAGGCTAGTCCACAGAACCAGCCCACTGCAGCAAGTTAAACCCACCATACAATAAAAATTCAACAGCATGACATGGTAATTTTATCATTATCTAGCCTATCAAGGCAAACAACAGCTTATACATTTCAACACAAATACCAATTCAGCCATTCATGCCAATATTTCCATAAGCCAATCAATTAGAACCATAAATTCACAATACATCAAATGGTCTCTAATTACTCTATTTTCAAAGTCATCTTTCAATTTCAAGACCATTTATGAAGTCATTTTATTTAAACACATTTTGTTTATAAATTCTAAAAATTTACCATTTAAACTCATTTTTCATAAAATCACAAAATCGGAAAAAAACCACTCTAGATAATTAAGACGATAGTAAGGTTACTCACAATGTTTAGAGTGTAGATTTTCGAAGTACTATGACTACTGGTCCTCGGATGCAATTTACTTGCCTTTATCGGAGGACTCACCACCTTGACATAGTACAAAATCGAGAAACTTACTACATTGGTACTAAATCAAAATTAAACTAATTTAGACTACTAATGCATGATATGGAATGCAAAATGCACGTGTAACCATTTAAACCCGGTATTGACCTAATTCGTCTTATCACCCGATTAATTGGCCAACGCGTCCAATTTAGCTCCAAATTGCTCCATATCTTTTCCAATACCTTAATTCACCAAACACAAGTCAAATAACCTAAAATTTGGCAAAACCATCTTCACTTTTCTTCTTAGGATTTTTGGTCAATAATGGTGCATTAACACCGTGATTTTTCTTACTACTTTTCCACACCATAATTCATCATTTTCTAACCAATTCTCTTAAAATAAAAAATCAAATTCATCCTCACTCAATACAAGGTAGGTTCAGCCATTGATGGGTGATGGGGAAAATGAATTCTTTTCTTGTTGTTTTGCTTCTAGACATGGTAAACTAACTAAAAACACTAACATAACTTGAAATCAAATCAATCCAACATCATTCTCTCTCCATACCCATTCAGCTAGCCATGAATTCACCATGAAAACATGAAATTTAACCATGGAAAATAAGGAGAAATGCTTAAGGAAAATAGATTTCAAGTTTAAATTGAGAAATCCTACCTTTTTCACTTGTTTTCCTTGATTTTTCACACTTTTTCTCTTGAAATTCTCCACCTAGGGTTTGTTCTTTCTTTGTTTCCCTTTGTTCTTGCTATGGCCGGCCATAATGAAGAGAAATGGGCTGATTTTGTGCCAATTTATAAGGAAAATAATGAATGGATGAGATTTTGACACATGTCACCATTCCATTGGTCCATGTGTCATACTTAGCTATTAAGCAATCTCTCTCCACCACTTAAATTTCCTCAATTATCCATGATAATATTGGGTAAAATCCATGTGTTGGACAAGTGTTGGGTGGTGGAAAATTACAATTTTGCCCCTAGGGTGGCAAAATGACTATTTTACCCCTATGCTCGAAAAAATGTCAGAATTAAAATTTGTCACTTCTCAAACTCAAATTATGTTCTAAATAGTCAATCTTGATCAAAAACTTCTTCCAACATTCCAATTTTTAACCTCGGGCGACAAAATGACCATTTTGCCCTTAGGTCATGAAAATTCCAATTTGACTCCAAATCGGTCCTCGAACTTCAAATCACCATTTTAAGTCATTCTGGGATTTTAAAATTCTCAATTTCATCCTAAAATCTCTATTTGGACTAGTTCGAGGCTTAATTCAACTTAATTGTACCATTTGGTACAATACCGTCCTTTAACGATTTTTGAGGTATCCAAGTAAGTAAACATGCATTCTTATGTAAGAATGGCATAATAAACATATTGTAAAGCTGGCTTGACATTAAAGATGGAAGAACTTATTCGTGGAAGAAATTTCCAACAACCACAACACTACAGCACCAACTCTTTAGCGTTGTAGCGTTGAAACTATTCCGTGTCCAGCAACCGCGACGCTGCAGCACTGACTGTCCAGCATCGCAGCGCTAAGGACACCTCATGTCTAGGATGCATGAGCAAGATGCGAGTGGCACAATAATAAGCTTACAAGTTGAATTATGGTGATTGGTCATTGACCTTTGTTATTTGGGAGTTTTAAATGTTCCAGAGAATGTTTACATGAATGAATTGAAAAGTTTCCTTATTGCCTTGTTTATGGGCATATAATTAAAAGAGAAGTTGAAAGATTCTTGAGATGGCTACATTGAGATAAGATACCGTGTGAAGTATTAGGATGAATAATATGTTGACCAAAGTCAAATCCTAAGAAATAAGAGAGACGAGAGATTAAGCCTTGTCAAAGGCTAAGGAAAAAAAGAGTGAAGAGTTAGATGAATATATGAGATATGGGTAAGGGATGTCAATACCAAGTGATGAAAGTGTGAATGAAGGATTACAAGGGTGGTATAGCAAATGGGTTTATCCAAAATATCGTTATGAGAATTTGCAATTCTTGTCTTGACTCAACTAAATGAAAAGGGTTAGTAACAACACAAGGCCAATTGTGTGGCACACTAGAAACCTATGAAGATGAATTGGGGATTGAATGGACGAGTATGTATTTTTATATCTTTAAGAATAAGTGCATGCCTATTGGACGATATGCTCGAGATGTTAAGGAGCAAATAAGAGACTAAGTGTTTTAGGAATGCATAAACATCTTTGAAAAGGAATTACTAATCATACACGGCAAGTATAAAATGTGGGATTTTTGAAACTTGCTGAGGAGCCCAATGGCTAAGTCACGGGTTAAGTGGTCATATGAGGTGAGACATAAGTTTAAGATAGGTATCCCCAAGGAAATACTCAAGAGGAGTTCTGCTATGGATCTTGTGAAATCAAGCATTAAGTTATGTGGTTATAAAGAAGAAGTCGTAAGTTGAAAGTGAGATTCGTATTGACATTGAAAAGTACTTAAGGAGAACCTTGTTTCAAGTCTTGCTGTTTCAAGTACAAACTGTTGATTGATCCAGGGAGAATGATGTCATATTAGTATGAAAGAATAAAACAAAGGATGATTGAAGATAATTTACATAATGAAGTCTGATTGTAGTATCGCATATTTTGATACGGTGCCTAATGAAGTTTACGGATACCAATTGAGGTTAATTATCGAGTTAAAAGGGTAATTCAGAAGTGAACCTGTTAAATCTCGATCTCCATAGACACATAACTATAAGTAGACAAGATAATGCGGACTAGGCGTAATTTCGTAATTTCTCTTGGTGAGCTCCTACGAGTCAGTTTTTTTGATGCTATTAAGGTCTAAATAGGCCTAAGGAATGAATAAATGATGTTTATGATGGTAAATAAATGAAGAAGATAAAAATAAAGATAATTTCCATGGTAGAGGCAAAATGGTCATTATGCATCTCGGGTCAAAATTTTTATGTTTTCGTGAACTCGAGTATTTCTAGACTATTATGGACCTTGCCCTAGTGTCAATAAAAGTTAAAGGTTGCACAAAGGATGAGAGGAAGACAAAGTTACCATGTTAAGGGCATTTTGGTAATTTAAGTGAGAAATGGATAAACTTTAGTTATAAATATCTAAAGCTCCAGCAATTTCCAACAGCTTCCAACCATTTTTTCTTCCTTCCCATCTCACATTTCTTCATCTCCATGAGAGCCTCCCATAAAGCTTTCATAACTTTTTCTCTCTCTAGCTTCAATTTTCATGCTTTTGAGCACATCTTCATGGAACCTTTTGTTCTATTTCACTATTTCACCTTAAAACCCTTAAAAAGTCTTTGTTCAACACTTTCTCTCACTAGTTGGAAATTTTAGAGAGAGAAAAAGAGAGACTTCCCATGATAGCTTGAGAATTCTTGAGAAAGAATTCAACTACAAATCCACCAAGGTGAGTAATGAATGAGGATTGATTTTAGGTTGTTGATAATGGCTAGTAATTGGAGTTGTGAGTTGTTTTATTATTGAGGTTTGTTTATTTATTTCTAGAGTTGTCCACGTATGCTCGCCTTTTTGGTAAGTACTATGGCATCTCAATAACTGTACCTTCACCCACGATCACTCCCCTGATGGTCAAGAGTCTTATGCTTGTGTACATGTATAAGTAATAAAGACCACTAAGATTCATGTTAAAAAATCAAATATGTATATTTGATTACTGAAGCCATTGTAAGATGGTAAATGAGTGAGACTATGTTAGCATAATACAATTGTGAGTATTGGGTTACTATAAAATGTTATTGAAATATTTTTAGTTGAGAATTACAATATGGGTTTGAGAAATGATGGTTTGGAATGATGATCGGGATTGCATAAATAGGCTTGCTTAGGCTTAGTGGGCTATGCCCATTGGGCTCATTCGTCGATCATAACCTGGAATTTGGCCTGTGACAAAGGTGGTATCGGAGCTCTAGGTTTAGTCAAGCTCTAGGGATTCTTGTGTCTGTCAACAGAGTTGTTAGAGTTAATGTAGAGTCTTGTCTATGGTTTGTGACTGCAGCACAAGTCATAGACAAGAAGCTATATGAACTCTTATTCCTAGTAACCTACGCTTTTGTTATCATCATGTAAAGGGCATAAATGGTATTGCTGCTAGGGTTTGAGATGCTACCCAAGACACAAACCATTATTGGAAAGATTTTTAAGCAAATGCTCCTAATGAAAGGTCAATATAATGATATATCCCTCCGATTAAGGATGGAGGAAAGCGGAGTTGGATTAATAGGTCTATAATAACCTGTTCATTTGGTGGGGTTAAAAGTTGAACCCAAAATTGTGTACGGAAAGAAAATTTGATGACTTTGAATTGTATTTGAGGTCAATATAAAAAAGCACGTGTGATAATGGTAACAAGGGGGGCACTTTGATTGTTATGAATAGTGATGGTTTTAATTCACTTAGAGTGTATAAATTTAAGCATTTGGGGTAAGAGTAAACTAATATTTGTGTGCACGAATGTAAGTGCACTATGTTAAGTGAGCTTGTCATGCCATATATAAATGGTGTTGGGCTTTCGAAATATTTATATGAGAATGTGTGTTGAATATGGGTACAACAGGTTAGAGGGAGCTAGTTTTGATTCCATATAAGTGACTGTGAGATCCCAAGGGCTAATTTGAACTATTATGGTTTAAAATTAAAGGTATATGACTTAGCTCAAGGGTGAAAATCATTGATATTTATAATTGATGTATGGTCACGAAGTAAAAGGCTAGAAAATGATCTACTCTAAAGATGAGCTTAAATTTTGCTATGCTTAGTGTGGAGCCAAAGGATTATAGGACTAGATGTAGATTTAGCAGTTTGAAATTAAATGACATGGAAATGACAAATTTAGTCTAAGTGCCATATGGAGTTGTATATGAAGATCGATATATGAATTGCTTTAAAGGTCAATTTAAAAATATGTTTGGTTCAATATGCAACCTATGATGTAAATGATTAGTCTTGAATGTGACTTCTCCAAAGGTAAGGGACTCAAAACATGTGGATTTTCAGATATGCTCTAAGAGGAAGCTTCTGCATCTTAAGCTTAAGAAATTTTGATCTTATGACTGCAAAAACAAGATACAAAAATTAAGTGAATTGTTTATCTTATGGATGTAATTAGTTAAGAATCGATGAGTAAAGTCAAGATCTCAACACTAAATGGTGTACAATTTGATATATGTGTATCTAAGAGTAAATTTAAAGATCATTGCTTAATCAATTTGCACTGAATGTTATGGTAAAATTATGCGAATGCTAGTAGTGAAGTATGCCCAAAGTGAGATATGTTGAGACTAATGTTTTGATCGCAAACTTGCAATAGAAAGCTAGTTTTTGCAAATTGTGGTTTTTCTGACCATGAAATATATGGAGGTTACCAACATGTAAGCATACACTTGAAGTTGTATATCTTGTGATTCGTATTCATCGTATGGAAGAAGATATTCCATAGAAGGATTTTGCCTAATTTGTAATTACATGACTATAGGCTTGCCATGAGATTGAGAATGCCCTGGCATAAATGTGGAATGTATTGTGAAAGGTTGAAAAGCCACATATACCTTACCAAGGTCAATAAGATGAATGATGGGTGAAACATAGATTGGCACGACCCAAATTTCGAGCCATGACCGGCGTAAGGGTCCAATGGACGTAATCCACTAAACCCAACCAAGCCTATTATTTATCTTACTTATAATTCCATCTAATATTACTAAGTCATATTTCATAACTTTGAATCAAAATAGTGATATATATTGCCAACTCGTATTGGCATTACTCCTTAAAAATTTACATACAGTGTCTACAACATGTATTCTAATAATTTACATTAAGTTCGTCTATACAAAACAAAATAACACTCGACTTCCAGCGGAGTGACTTGGATGAATATACAGCTACCGAATGCCGAGACACCTACCAAAAGATGGACACAGGTCTACAAGGACACCTCGTCCTAGTTATCGGCTGCCTCGTGATCTAAAAACATGAATTTGAAAATGGTGAGTATAAACCCAGTGAGTGAACAAGGAAGGGAACAAGCAACAACAACAAGGGAGAATTTAAAATCATGATGCACTTATTTCAAAACAATGCAATTTAGTTCCATTCATGTTAAAAACCCCTCATTTTAAACTTAACTCATTTGTCCTAACTGTTGGAAGTCCATGCTCAGATATGGTAGAAAAGAAGTGAAAAATAGGGCAGCAATTGGACAAGATAGGAGACAAAACAGAAAGTTTTTCGCTACAGCGAGAATGAATTTCATTACAACGAGTTTTCGACCACTCTACCCCTTCAAACCCGAGAGTCTCTCACTGCAGCGAGATTCGTTTTCGCTGCAGTGAGACACTACAGTGACTATCTCGCGGCAACGAGATTCATTTTCGCTGCAACGAGAACCAGTTCTGGTGAAAGGTCTTCAAACCCGAGAGTTTCTCGCTGCAGTGAGCATGAATTTCGCTGTAGTGAAAATAGAGCAACAAGAGAAACATTTTCCCTCACTCAACAAAAAGCCATCCTGCTAAACTAACAAAATCAACATAAAACTCATGAAAATTCTCAAAGTACAATGTGTCAAATTTCACATATATGTCAACCATATATCACATTCATGAGCTTTCATTTCATAAA